>NW_026937117.1:0-7593 GCF_032062105.1 Saccostrea cuccullata
CTGAAAGTTTCATGTTGATATCTTTTACCGTTTTTGAGTTTAATCGTGGACAAAATGTCATTTTAATTTCAGAAAATTGTCCGTAACTTGGCACCGGAAGTGAGTTTCCAAGTTTTCTCTCGGATATAATAAATTCATGTAACAGCACATCTGTCCTGAAAATTTTATGTAATTCCATCGAGTAGTCTTCGAGAAATCGCGTGCACAAAATTAGAAAGTCAAAAAAATAAGAAAAATAATAATAATAATAATAAGAAACAATAGAATCACTATAAGGTCTTCCGTGAAGACGGAAGACCTTAATAAAAAGAAAAAACAGTAGAATCACTATAAGGTCTTCCGTCTGAAACGGAAGACCTTAATAATAATAATAATAATAATAATAAAAAGAAAAAACAGTAGAATCACTATAAGGTCTTCCGTCTGAAACGGAAGACCTTAACTATCCGACATTGCATTGCGATTTCCATATATGGTAAAAAATTTGGCTGCCATATTGAATCCAGCTATCCTCCAAAAACGGAGGCCGCCCAGACCTGTTCATTGGGGTTTCTTCTAGATTAACTTTGTTTGTATATGCCAGTTATTATGTTTCCCAAACGAAGTTGGGGAACATATTGTTTTTACTCTGTTTCTTATTATTATTAAGGTCTTCCGTTTCAACGGAAGACCTTCTTATTATTCTGTTGTTTCTTTTCAACTTTTCTTATTATTATTCTTACCGATTTTGTGCAGGCGATTTCTCGTAAATGCGCTGATGGATTTTCATGAAACTTTCAGCATTGATGACAAATTATATGAACTTAAGGCGTCTTTTTAAATTTGATGACGTCACTTCCGGTTCGGAGTTTTCTGCAATTTAGTGAGTTTTAGAGGGTCATTTTGTCCGGCAGTTTTCTCAATAATGGCTCAAGATAGAAACATGAAACTTTCAGGTATAATAGACCAAAGTTTATAGATATGTATAAGGTATTTCATTTTTATCGGAAGTGCCGCACGTCGGCGCTCGCTATGACCCGAAAATAGGCCTATCGAGAATTTCACAATTTTTAACAACTTTTCTACAATATCTTTTTACCTCGAAATATTTTGTAACAAGATATAGAACAAAAGAAGTGTAGAATTTCAAGAGCTTTCAAATAATATGTCGAAAAAATGGCTGGCCCCTAAAATAAAGGGCCTAGAGGGGCCGAAATTGTTTTCTTTATATCTCAAAAAGTATTGAAAATTTGTAATAGGTTAAAGAAGCAAAGTTGTTCAAAATGTTAAGCTTAATCTATTGGAGTCGTTAAAATACGTCCAACGTCGTCACTTCCGGCCAAACCGGAAGTAGTCGGAAAACGCGTATTTTTGCCGTTCTTGACAAGTTTTTGAATTACATATGTCTCTGGGAACGTAATAATTAATTTTCAGTCCGTCGTCGTCACTTCCGGTAAAACCGGAAGTAGCAAAAATGGCTTATTTTTGCAGTAATTAACATAGTTTTAGAGGATTCAAAGCACTTTTGGGCGTTATTTCTCATTTTTGTTAAAAATGAAAGCTACTTCTTGTCAAACAGGACGGAAGACCTACTCGTTGCTTTGCAACGAGCTTTGTTCTAGTTATTATTATTATTATTCCTGGGAAAATTTTGTCCTCGAGTGATCTTGTAAACTATACATCCGACTAAGGTAAAATGTTTTTAGGGTCAGTAGACATGTTATGTAGATTTGCCGAACGAAGGTCATTTTGCGCGCACGTGCTTGCAAGAGCGCGCACGTGCAACACGAGAAATGACCAATATAATGGATATTACTGTAACTTTTCTTTTTTTGGAAGAATTTTTTTGAAACTCATAATATAAGGATACATTAGTAGTATAGACAAGACAGCATGGTCAAAATAGCAATATCTCACGCGCATGCACGTGCGCTTTGCTCTGATTGGCTGAAACTAAAGTCTCAATATCTTTCTTGTTTCTTGTTATAATCTTTTGAAATTTTGAACATAGTCCTACATTATAAAGATCTACAGCATGATATATAAAAATTTCCATGAAAGCATGCGCATGCGCGCGTGCTGCAATATGATTGGCTGAAACTTTAAATGGCTATATCTTCTTTGTTTTTTGACGAAATACATTGAAATTTGAAACATAGTCATGCATTGGGATATCCTAAAATATGATATAGGAAAAAATCATGAAATCACGCGCATGCACGTGTGCTGCAATCTGATTTGCTGAAACTTTATATGGCTATATCTCCTTTGTTTTTTTGACGAAATGTTTGGAATTTTAAAATAAAGTCATTCATTTAGATACCCTTCAATACGATAAAGATAAAAATTTATGAAATCACGCGCATGTATGTGTGCTGCAATCTGATTAGCTGAAAATTCAAATGGCTATAGCTCCTTTGTTTTTCAACGAAACAGGATGGGATTTAGAACATAGATAAATATAGGGGACTCCTAAAAGAAAGTGTAGTCATTATGCACGTGCTTGCACGTGCGTGCACGCAAAATGAGTAAAATTAAAATTACATTCGAATGAGTGTATTTTTTAATACTTATGGATTAAATGCTTTGATATTAAGTATATTAACATTTTAGATAGTGTAGACAAGATAATATGGTCGTTACGCAAATGAACACGCGTGCAATGCCTATTTTTAAATATATTTTGTATTTTTCTGGAAGACTTTCATTAAGTCTAAATTCCATAAAGTATTTCTTATTTAATAGAGATTCCAGGGAATATGGCACCAAAAGGGAGTTGGGGAGCGTTTGGGGAACATCTGTAACGGTCCCCGTTACAATTAGCACTAGTTTGGGGGTGAATTTCACATAACTTTCAGTACTTTAATAATCAAAAAGAGAGAAAGATTCCAAACACTTTATTGACATCGGGTTTCCAGAACACGGTGGTTTTTTAAACCATGTGTTGAATACGGAAATGTAATTGTTTTCAGTAATACATGTAAAATCGATGGAAAGTTTAGATTTAATGGCAAACGGCAAATCTCACGGATAAATCTAATGAAAAAATACTGAGAGGAACAGTATGGGTAAACAGGTCTGTCGTTGTTTACAGGGTTATATACACTTAAAATTAATGAGCATGAATCCATTTCACTCGCTGTGAAATAAATATATGAAAAATCCTGATGGGAGTCCAAACACTAAAAACAGCTTGTGAAGTTAAATAATGCTATAGAGTTATTGAACTTGTATCGGTGAATATTGGCACAAGTTGGCTATACAAATGCAAAAGCTTGCGAGTGTATTTGTACAGTTAACGGGTGCATATCTTTACCAATATAACTTCAGTAACTTTTTAAGTATATAGGTAATTAAATGTACATCTATTCTGTAAGAGTTTAATATTGCATTATTCCAGCTAACCTACAAAGCGTTATGCTTTGCTCATTGACAGTTCATAGAGGCACATATGTACTTAATGAATAATTTCGTTTTTGTGTAAAAATAAACACAACTTTCCTAGCTGCAGAACTGTAGCTCTCTGCTTGAGAAAATTCGGAGAGATAAAGCAGAGACCTTCAGAACCAAGCGTTGTTAAAACCTTTGACTTACGCTGACGATTTTTATGTCTCTCACTATTGGTATTGTTTCGTGTATTTTATATACTTTCCCCAGCTTTGAAAATAATTTTGAATGGTATCTAATAATTAATCATACATTCACCTTCACTTCCTGATCATTCACTTACCTCTCAACGCAACAAATGGCTGTTTGTGGTTACGGACCTTAAAATGGACATTACAAAACAATATACAGGACTGTTTCGGACCGTGAAAAGGTAAACAAAGTATCAAATATAAGAGTTAAATATACAAATTATTATAGGATACCATTCTAAAAGCCAGAGAAATCTTAAACTACACAAAATAAATACCTAAAGTAGCGACAAAAAAATCGTCGGTGTAAATCGAAGGTTTTTACAACACTTGGGTCTGTAGCTCTCCGCTTTATCTGTCCGAATTTTCTCAAACAGAGAGCAACAGTTCTGCAGCTACAACTTACCCAGCTGCCACTACCTTTCATAAATTTGTCCTTATGGTGTTGGCCAGACAACATTTTTTTTTGTTTAGAACTAGACATTCGATATTTATTGAACGCTCGAATTCGGAATATTTCATAAACGTAATACAAACTCAGCCTTCAGTAAAACGCTGAAATATTGAACACTAAAATTCTTAAGATTTCTATTATTCTTTTATTACAGAATATTTTTTAGCTACATAATATAATCTGTAATCAAATGGTATTTCGATTGAGAGTTTCGTACAATGACTTAGGGGATTACCTTATATTAATTTCAATATCGATTACTTCATTATGTTGCATGGTAATCTGAAAACTAAGCTATATGATAAACGTGATGACTTTAATTTTTTTTATCGTCAACTTCCCTTACTTACCTTCATCACCTGCATACGGAGGATATATATATCTAAGTTAATTTGATACACAAGAGCATGCTCTACGTATGAACAGTTTCTAAAACGAGAAAAAATATTGACAAACAAGAATATCAGCAGTCTCGAGTAAAATCATCATTCCGTAAGTTCATGATCAATACAATGACCGTGTTAGCAAATTCAATTTACGTAAGGAGTCAAATGCTGACTGACGTTTTTATACTAATTGTTAGTCAGTTATTTGTTCTCTCCATTCCTGATCATGACAAAGAGCACACTGTGGGTGTAACAGGTCAGCAGGGGATACTCACTCCTTCATGGCACCTGATCTTATCTCTGATGTTTTGGAGGCCTGTGTTTGTTCTGCTCCTACTTTGTATTGTTTTATGACGTTGAGATTGAATACGTTTCGTTATCTCCATATCCTTCTTGCTGAATACAGAGGGCTAACAGCAGACTGGACCAGTGTAGAACTCTTTTACAATTTATATTAAACGAGAGATAAAATCTTACGATGCCCAACATTGTTACTGTAGAATGGCATATTTTCGAGGGGTCAAATTTTCGTGGTTCGAGGAGAACAATATTGGTTCATAGGAATTTGACATCGTTGTTGAAGAATTGTTCAGTGGTAATATTTTAGGTGAAAAATTGTATTTCATAGTGGACATAAATTCGTTGGTATCTTCATATCTTGAGAACCACGAAAATCAAAACCCCCAAAAATGATTTCAGAGTATTTATTATGTAGATTTTGGCCACAGAATAATGCAAATCATTATATGTAGGCAGAAACAATCAGAAATTTAAAAATTGTTAAATTTAACAAAAAGAAATTTTAATTGAAAGAATTATTGAATTTATTTCAAAACGCTATGATTTATTTTTTTGGACAATCACGATCTAAACTCTTTATATAAAAGAATGACTGACATTGTTACACATGAACTTTAAAAATATGAAGTCTTTGTCCTTAAAGTCTACTCAAACAATACAAATTGTGAACAGAGGAAACATGCACCTGTGAAAACAGAGATTTGATCAGGCGCCTTAGAGGAAAGATCATCTTTATGATGACCGGTCTCACACGCTGTATCCTTTTTCTCATAAACTTTTTCTCATAAACAGGTGAACAAAATTTAGTTTAAAAATAATGGCTTTACAATTTGTAGTAAAAATGTCAGGTAACGTACGACTAAAAGAGGATCTCTTCATCTACGAGGTATAAATGATTTATTTTCCTGATTTGTTTCTAATTATAGACGCAAGCCAATAAATTAAAAGTATTCAGCTTTATTTGCGGAAATATCTTAAGTATTAAATTTACCATTTTAACTTTGTATTAATCAAATCCTTAATGCTTCAACCAATCTGTTCAAAGATTAATATTTAAAGTATTTAAATGAAACCCATTAATTAAAATCTTTATATTTTCAAACACATAGAAAGGCAAAACTATATGACAGTTAGGGGAGATATGTAAATTGAAATATCGAGATGATGAACAGTATTAAAGCTCAGAATCCATTAAAACAATACAAATCTGGATCAGAACAAACACAGACCTACAGAACATCAGAGTGGGATCAGGTGTCATAGAAAAATTCAATATTTTATGGTTGACTTTGGAATCTATTTCACTCGTGAAACTCCCACACGTGAAATTAAATCCATAATCAACTACAAAACATTGAATATATATCCTCTATTTATTTAAACCTAAAAACATTATGTATAAAATAAAGGAAATAAAAATAAGATATGTGCGACATTTACCAATAAATTTAAAAGTTAGCTAACATAAACCAGTCAGTATGAAGCGATTTATATTACTTTATACATAAGATATCACAATAACCTATGTCTGCTGTAAAAACCTACTTCCCTGGTTGCTAATTTTTCCCAGTTAACGTCAATCAGAGAGGGAAATCTCAAGTACATATCTTAATAACATACTTATGATATAGCTCTACAAATATCTACTTATGACAAGAACAAACGCAGGACTGCTGTTTAGGCTTACTATGACGAAATCAACAGATGATACAGATGATACACGTGCAAAAACTTTTTAAAACAGAATTTATTTTTCAAAAGTTGTTTTATTCTCGCTTAAGTTAAATACTTATTAAAATAACACAGTTTAATCTACATTGTAGAGAATGAAGTTTGGCCCCATCGATGGACATTCACGTGATAAATGCATAGTATGTAAACTGAATGTAGGTCATAAACAAATTTCAATTTCACAAGGGCATACCCTAGCTTAAATTCGAAATGTAAGTTACTAACTGTTTTTGTATACTTTGTTCTTTCTAGAAAGTGTTGCTGCTTTAATTAGATTTTGCATTTGATTAGTTAAAATTTCAAGTAAGTGCGTTCATGTCGAAATATACTTGACCTTCACCAATTATTTTATGTCCTTATTAAGTTACGCTATCGATTTAAAGAAAGCAACAGCACTTTTCAGATTAAGAAACATATCCTTTATTTATAATCAAAAAATGGTTAAAATCTGTTAAATGTATGCCCTTGCGAAAAAGCGTTTAAATTAGGCACTTCTATGCTACCTATGCCAAACCTGTGCACAAAAGCACGGTATACTTAATTAAATACTCTCTCTTGATAATTATTGAATAATCGCATTAAACAAAGGTATTACATTTGTATTGATAGACTATCAAAAATCTGTAAGTAACATTCTGTATTTTTATAAAACCTATTTTCCACTGAAAAAATTACTTGCTCTGCCAGTAACTGCACATAAAATACATCATTTCTACCAAGATGATGTCATGTCGATAAGTTCGTTGCAATTCACGCTTCCACATCGTCACAGGTGGCGCAGTTGCCATCTCTGCACAGCCAATTAGAATCGTGGAAAAATTGTCCGCCATTAACTCCGACAAAACACAGATGTTGGAGGTTGCGAGATGTCGTTAAATGTAACGTATCTGCTGTATGGCAGACAATTGTGAAATCCAATGAATAGGTTAGATGTAATAATGATATGAGATTCCCGGAAAGAATACACAAGGTGAAATTTATTCATTTCTTTAGTCCAAAACACGGAAAAGCAAGTGTTTACAATACATAAACAGCTGATCAAGTCATGTCATGTGTAAAACTGAAAACGACTGTACTTTAAAAAAAGTAAGTCTTTCAGGTATAT
>NW_026937118.1:0-7570 GCF_032062105.1 Saccostrea cuccullata
GGACTCAGGAATCATGAAGTGTCTACTTCTGAAGCGAGAATGAGACAAAAAGAGATCGACACTCAAAGAAGATCTTATATTGAAGATAATTTACGTTAAGAAATGATTTTGCTTTTTAAGTTTATTGTGGCTGAGATTATTAGCCCCTTCACGGTAACTGCGGTACTACTCTTTTGCAGGGCAAAACAAAATATTTACATTACAAGTATTTTTTGCATATAAAATGAATAGAAATCTATTGCATTCTAAACACCATAACACAGACAGGGTGCCAAGAGGTTAAAACATTCGTTTTAGTTTGACGTCATAATCGTTGAACGCCGAGGAAATGCAACGTCACAAGCGAAAATCAAAAAATCACGTTCAAATTGACCAGAAGTTGTTACGTCGGCTGATCCATTAAATGTAGCTTACACAAAGGATAATACATAGATTTTTAAATAGAAATCACATTTGCAGTTAAGGTAGAAAGTAAAAAAAATGTAAATATATAAGCAATGAATAGGGTCTGTAAGTCTCGTCACGTGACCTGCGAGATTTAGCGAGAAACCACACTTCCGGGTACAAACAAAATAATGGCTCTTTCGATATTGTATTGGGCAAATTATGTTGAAGGGCTATCTAAGATTAAAAGAAAAAGTGAGGCTGCAGTCGAGTCGGGGCGTGTGTTAAAGTTTGTTTTAGATGAAC
The DNA here is from genome assembly GCF_032062105.1 of Saccostrea cuccullata. Lineage (NCBI taxonomy): Eukaryota > Metazoa > Mollusca > Bivalvia > Ostreida > Ostreidae > Saccostrea > Saccostrea cuccullata. Next base: position 691 of record NW_026937118.1, read on the forward strand.
TGCGGGTCATTTCGGCTAATGTCCAAGCGTCAATGAGAGACACTTCTTACAGAGTGCAGGTAAGCATCTCCGATGTATTCTTTCTCCCGTTTTCAGATCGGTGCACATACTGTTTATTTAGCTATAAAGCTTGATTTAAAGATATGTCTTTATTAAGTTATTCAGAAAATCATTATTTAGCTATTTTTCTCTTTTTTTTTAATTCAATAATTGTTATTTTCAACAAGAACAACAAGAACTGAAGAAGTCGGTTAAAGAGCTTACCATAGCTCATGTTATTTCTGTTGTACTGTATATATGTGCCGACTATAAATAAAAGTTACTTAACTTGACTTGAAGAAGTGTGTGAGCTAATGCTCACTAGTAATACCCCGCTCTGATGTGAATATACTCTATCATATTATTACACACGTTCATTTACAGGCAGATGCACAAATAAGTAGGAAGTTGACACCAGAATCATACAAAACACAATAAGATATCAACATCCTTACTTAGGATTAAAAATATCCAAAGACCTTAAATGGAAAGAGCATATAAATATCATCTCAAATAAAGCCAGTGCCACCTTAGGCCTCCTAAGAAGGAATTTACAGCATGTATGGGAATGTAGGAAAATGGCATACACTGCACTCATAAGATCTATATTGGAGTATGGAGCTATCATCTGGGACTCATACACTACACAGAAAATATCTTAATTAGAATGTATGCAAAGAAGGGGTGCAAGATTCATGATGAAAGAATACAAATTAAGAGAAGATAGTACAATGTCCAAGATGCTCAAAGAACTTGACCTTCCCTTATTACAAACTCGACACCACCAACAAAGGCTGATCTTTTTTTTACAAACTGGTTGAGGGGCAGATACCAGCTATAACACCTGATCAATTCATTAAAAACCACAAAAAAAAAAAAAAACATCAGACCTAAAGTTTATGGTACGGAAAGATGCACAGATAAACAGGAAGTTGACCTCGGATTTGAACAAAAATGAATCCCACCATATGGCATGCCTCAGCAAAGTATGTGGTAAAATTTCAAGCATCTGTGGTTAGTAGTTGCTGAGGAAACTGAGACCAGAAAATTGTTTTGAACAGACACACTGACGGACAGACAGCTACGTGTACTAGACAGACAGACACACAACAGTAAAACAGTATTATAATACCCCCCTCTCCTTTGCATCTTAGTGTAGCAATAGTATTCAACCTTGAACTCTTCCAAAAACAATGTGTGTGAACATTGCAAATTTCTTGTCCTTCAGAGACTTTAAACGCAAAATTCTTTAAACTTTGGGACTATTAATTATATAAAGCAAGTAATTTGTGACCTCATAGTTCTTGAATGAATTGTAAACAGGTCAATTATGATCAACAAGATAATTCATTGAAACTTATTTTTAGATTTTTTTGGAATCTGAAGACAGTGGCCTTATGAAGTCATCAACATGTGAATGCCCCATGGGGCAATATAAATGTCATCATGTGGCAGCAGCACTTTTATTTGGGTAAAAAGACTTCATTTTCCAGGATTATTTTCATAAAATTAAAGCGCATTACAGTAATTTTTATTTACTGACATAGAATTCATAAATACTCGTGGTTTCATATATCATATTTTTTTTATTTTCTTCGTTGTAAATTTAAATTAAAAACATCAGGTGGTCAAGTGCAAGGCAACTATGTTTTTGAGTACAAAATGTATATTTACATTTTTTTTAATTGCAGATACAAGAGGGCAAGCAAAACTGATATTAAGTGTAGTTGGTTGAAACACCCGAAGTCAGCACCACCCAAAACAACAAAAACAATGGAGGAATTGTACCCCCCGAAGCAGCCTGGATATCGGTAATTTTTTTTTACTAGTGCAAACTACAGTGCATGCAAAAACTTATATAACAAAGAATAGTGTAGATTGATGTTGCTTTTATAAATGCATATGCAGAGCTTTGAAACGTGATGTGAATGCAGAGGACAGATTGTTCTTATTTGATCAACTGGGCCAGTTAGGCAGATTTACAGGTTTTCTTTGAATTGGCAGAAGTTGTGTTATATATTCAGTTGTGAAATATTCTGAATAATTTTTTTTTGTTGCAGCTATAATTAAACTGGTTATTTTCCAATTTATTCTGGTTATATTTACATGTTGTTTTTCATGATTTTGTGTTTATAATTTTATGGATATTCTTCCCTTGTTGTATCAGAAGTTTTCCTGCAAAAATTAAAAAGAGTTTATTTTGAGATGAAATGTCATTTGAAAAGAAATGTTTACATTCCTAGGATCAGACAAAGCTGGATGATATAACAATGTAACAGAATGTGACAATCACTTTAAAGACAATTTTTTAATGTATGTAGTAGACAGTTGACTGGAAACGTTTTACAAAAAGCATAAGAAAACAAACTGATACTAGTGATAGTGTACTTTCTTTTACAAAATAATAAACATATTTTTATTATATTTAGCAATGCATTGGATTTTGTCAAAGGAACCAGAAGTTCAGAAATTTCCTGTTTCTCTTGTCCAAGATCTTCTGATGAGTGAAGAATATCTTACTGCTGAATGTAAATCAGCTTACTTAAGGTAATGATTATTGAAGAGATATAATATTAATGAAGAGTCTTCAGTATTAAAAAAAATATCAAATTACTCCTCTGTGAAATGTGATAAAAGAATCAAAGACAAATCATTTACAATAAACTTGATTTGATTTTTCAGAAGTAAACTTGTTGTGTCACAAGAGACTGTTATACAAACTGCCTGGCTTACAATTGGTCAACGTGAAAATGCGATATGGCAAGCTGTCCGCAAGATGCGCTTTACAGCTTCCAACTTTGGGCAAATCATTGGGGCAATTCGTCGAAACAGGTAAAAAAAAGGCCAATGTTTGTTCAGTGTTGTTTGTATTGCATACACTACTAATGTCAGCAATCTTACATGGTGTTTATAATTTTAACCTCCATTGATTTTTTAACAGACTGACTGCATCTCTCAAGAAGAAATTGTTGAGCTCTTACAATCTTGAAAAAAGAGCATCAATCCAGTGGGGATTAACCCATGAAAGAACTGCCATTGAAGAATACAGCAAGATTGGGGAAGTTACCGTTCTGGAGACAGGTAAATTAAGGGTAATTGACTCTCACATTAAAAGCTTAATTAAATACTAGTAAGCTTGTCTGATTAAAACTTGCCTGTTGTTGATGAAAACTACTATATAAGCAGAAATAGTGGGGACATAATTTTTGCATTATTAGCAAGGGTGCTGAGATTGCTAATATTGAATGTCACTAAAAATTAATTGTGTTTTATTTGTGATACATGTAGCTTCTTTAGTGAGCATTTCAAAACACTAAAATTACTTTATGCCAAAAAAAAATAAAATTCCATTTTTTAAGGAGAAATTACTTCATATTTGCATCTCACTGAAATGTCCACGTAAACAGTATTTCTATTTAATATTCTCTAAATTCATTGGACCAAGCAATTTTTGATTTTGTTTTTAAAACCGCAGAAAAGGTGGACATCTTAAAAATATTCAATTTACAGAACTATACATTCAAAACTTTCACAACCTAGGTTTATAAATTTGACAAATTCATGGTATGGTGCTGATTTTCTTTATGAACGAAGAAGCCCAGGTAATTAAGTTACATATTTCCTTTCAAATTTATTTAGCTTTTCCTTTTTCAGGAATTTGGCTGCATGAATCTGGAACTCTTGGGGCCTCCCCAGATGGTTTCATTCAAGGTGAATCTAAATGCAAACCTCATCTCCAAGTGAAGGGACAGGTTACAAGAACACCAGATATTATTGAGGTGAAGTGCCCATTCTCTGCAAAGTCTATGACAGTTAGTGATGCTTGTGCGAACATTAAGGATTTTTATCTTGGTAAGTAAATGTTTGTAAATATATATACATTTGTATCACCTAATATTAACTGACAGGTGTTTCATCTCTCCTGCACAGTTTTTTTTTTGTGTGTTTTCATATTAAGTGTTAAGCTCTTTACAAGTAATATAATACATATTTTAATCATTTTTTCTTCACAAGGAAAAAATTCTCTGTTTCTCCTAAATTTCATGTACATTTCAGTAAGCGACTCAGATGGTGGATTGCACCTCAGAACCAACCATGATTACTGGAATGAGTGTCCAAGGACAATGATATTTGACTGGCACTCAGTGCTGTGATTTTGTAGTGTGGACTCCATTAGATTTACAAGTTGTCAGGATAATGAAGGATCCAGCATGGGAGATAAACATTAATAACATGATTGAATTTTACTTTTTATGCATTTTTACCATTATTTTTAAAGAAGAAAATTACAAACACAATGTCAGTCTTACAAGTTTTTCTTTTAATTTTTTTCATAAATGAGTTTATTACAGATGACAAGCAAAAAAATTTAGATTTGTACCGTTTACTGTATATATAGCAAAATCAACAAATTTTGTGAAAGCATTGTTGTTTTCAAAAGGGTATCAACAACTTCATCATCAATAAAATGTTAAAATTTCAGACTATAATACCATGTTTTTTCTCCCAAAAATTTTAACTACAAAGTAAAATCTAATCAAACAAAAATCTTTTTCCCCAACCAACAAAATAATAATTTTACAATGATTATCAGTAACATAATATTTTAATTTTTGGGGGGCCCCTAAAAACCCTTTTTATTTTTGAACTTGATGGGACAGAGAAATTTTTTTTAGATAAAATACTTAAAGAATGCAGGGTTTTAGAAACACCAAAGTTCAACTATATAAATACTACTCTAGAAGCACAAATTTTCGTGGGAATAAAATTTCGTTGTTTTGTTTCAAAAATAGTTTCGTGGGCATTTAATTTCGTTGATTTGAAAATAACCCTATTCAATATATAGTCTTATAAAATTTCGTGTGGGATTTAATTTCGTTATTTATTGTCAACAACGAAATAAACGAAATTTAATCCCCCACGAACATTTGTGCTTTTACAGTACCTTTGTATTTATATCGTATATCTAATCTAACAGCCATAGAACATTTAGAAACTCATAATATACTAGGTGGGAAAATCAAGCCCTCATAAGATTTAACATGAAGTCTGTCTAAAAATTAATTCTATGTTTAACGTCACCCGCACGCCTAGGTTTCGGAGAAATTGGCACTTTGAAAAAACAAACAAGTCCACATCTTTATGTCTCCTGAGTCACTCAGGTGACCTATTGTTATTGTTTTTCTCATTCTTGTTGTCCTGCGTTAACATTTGAACATTTTCAACTTCTCTAAAACGCTCAACCAATTTTAGCATAAAGCATCTATGGTTGAAGGGGAACAAACGTGAATTTCATGGTCCTTGCACCCCCCCCTTTGGGGTCTGAGGGATGGGGCCAAAACCACTAAACGTGTCACTAACTTTAAACATTTCTTTACTCCTGGACATCAAGAGCAGTCAAACTGTTGGCATGATTGTAATAAACATTGACTCTTCTACCAAATTAGTGAATTTCATAGCCTTAGCACCTAAAAACTACATTCTATAGAATTTGACAATATTTAGACCCTCTTTGAGGTATATTTGAGCTGAGTCTAATCATTTGATTATTTAACAAAAAGTCTGTACATGATAACGAATATTTTACAGTATTTTATTCATGTAGATGAATGAAGACCCGTTTGTTTGAAATTTTGTTGAATTTTTTCCACCGTCCTTGTAGGTTTTGAAGTTTGTAGGTGACGTTAAACTTGGAATTAATCATCAAAGCTAGAATTCAATGGATGCTTATTCAATTTCATACTTGTCAGCTATTTCCTTTAAAAGGGGGGCCTGCAAGTCTACAAGAACAACACAAACCTGAAATATTTTAGTTGACAAGTGTCGGTATTGGGAGGGAATATGATCAATTATATCGTAATTCTTGATCCTTTCATTCGCACGTTCAACATGTATTCTACTCCTTCCAATCTTGTAGCATAGCTCTGCCTCCTCTTTAGTGAAATGACATTTATTTGATAAAAATGGTGGTATGTTAAGAGTTACACCTGCTGGAAGTTTGTCGAATACATTAAACCCCTTGTCTGCTAGAATCATGTCACCAGGCTGAAGCATATTCAGAACATTACAATGGTCAACTATAGCTGCATCTGAAGTTGATCCCGGGTAGAGGTCAGAGCAGTAAACTAAAGCACCATTTGGGGCTACACAAGTAACTGCCTTCACTGTGTGGCGACTCTTGTAATTACTAAAAGACAGTGACTGACTGTTAAAGGTCTGATGGAACATCTTGGGTGACCTCTGTTGCATCCATTGCTATGCGTGCACCTGAAAAATCTTCAAACGATCTGGGCATCGATCCTTGACATTTTACCTGACTGGGAATGCCAACTGCTTTCATTACTCCTTCAAACAATGTTTCATGAAGAGCACTTGCATACGTATTAATGATGTTAGAAATTGTTGCTCTGCTCGTGCCAAAACGATCTGCAAGATCAAGATCTCTACAGTTTAGTCTTAATTTCATCAGAGTCACAAGGAGCTGGTCAGCGACGCTAAAGCCTTTAACACTCCATCCCGCATAGTATGTAAAAGGACCCATTCTTTCCATAAGCATAGCTAATATGTTGAACACCTCAGCAGGGAAAGATGTATAAAGCAGCATCTGTAAGGATAAAATACTTATTCAATTTAATCAAAAAGGTACATGTATTAGTTTAGCTTTCAAAGAAGGGTTTAGCTCACTTGACCAACACACAGGGATTATTCCCCTTCATGGTGTTTTTAAAGATTTTGCAGTTAAAGTATATATCATTGAGGGAGTTAGCAAGATTCCCTATATCACTTAAAAAATAATGATTCATTGCTTAAATAACATTTGGCGAAGTGTTTGACGAAGATA
>NW_026937119.1:0-7580 GCF_032062105.1 Saccostrea cuccullata
TAATTTTTACGCTTCAAAATTTTGCAAGTTGTCACTGGCGCTAAAAATAAAAATTACTTAAGATTTTCATATAAGTTAATGTTTCAAATAACTATGCACAGTTAGAATACCACCAATATACTCGTAACGTGGCAAGAAATTGCGAAATCTCTGCTAAACAATTTTGAAGATAAAAATACAGAAGGATTTGCACTGAAAATAATTCTGGACGTCATGCACAAATACCAGCTTCTCTCACTTAGTCTTTTACGAATAATTTGTGCATTTTGTGCATTTTATGCTGATTTAGCAGTTTGTACAGCAGTTCTAAGTCGATTGCGCAGGTGCTGAGGGAGGATTTGACGGTCCTTTCCTGGTGTAATAACCCGCGAACGGCCAGTTCTAGGTCTGTAATATGTGTTCCTAGCTGATGGAGACGTGCTTTTAACTGCTGCAAAGCCGATTGATGTAGTGTTTTGCATGATTTCTTGTAAATCGGGGGTCATAAACATTATTAATCAAGGAAAATAATTAAACAATTGGGGTTTAAAAGTCCATGGTGTACTAGGTCACGGGTATAATGATGAAAAAGATTGTTGTTCTATATACTTTTTCAAATGGACAAGTGCACTTAAGCAATGCTTAATGGGCCCTTTTTATGTGCCATTTTACTTTAGAATACATTACCAAATCGTTCTTTTCTGGTAAAAGTTAGAAAATAGTGGATATTTCAAATTAAACGCACGTTAAGCATCACCTAAATCAGCATGGATTTGATACAATTGAATATTTTTAAATGCCTATGGATACTGTAGATTGGCAAGTAATTCACGAAGGTTTTAATTTCGCTATGTTCGCGATTCATCATTTTTCCGCGAAAATTAACCCATCGTGAATGCTATCATTAGCTATTAAAACGTTTAAATGATTATTAGAAATTTTCTTACAGCATTAAATTAAAACTATCGCGATGGGAACTCTTTGAGAAATCGTGAAATTTTAACACCGCGGAATTAAAACGACTTTCAGTACCCTAAATCCGGAAAAGTCGTACCGATCTTCTTTGACTTTCGTTTATGTAAAACAAGGGGAATAAATATTTAAATCGACTCTTGAACAATCTGATGGTGGATCATAGTCAAACGCGTTTGCGGAATGTTACTTTTTGTGCCAAATCTGTTTTTAAAAAAAACTGAATGAAGTTGTGTGATCCTGTAGCTATAATGATCAAACTGAGAAATTGGTACCCTTGCATAAAAAAAAATTACAATAATAGTTTCATTCAATTTGAAGCTAAAAAGGAGTATTACATGGCTTTCAATACCTGTTTCATTGTCTTGCATGAATGTTAAAAATGTTTGACACTTTTATGAATGGCACTAAACTCTCCTTACCCTCCCGTGTTCGTAAAAACAAATACATAGAAAAACATTGTACTTTTTGTACATTTTTAATACTTCAAGTACCATCCTAATCGTGTCCAAATTTCCTACTTTCACGCAAGTTTTATAAATGTATTATGCGTCTTTTGTCATTCGCACAAGTTTGTACAAAGTTAGGCTCATAGTAAACAAAAGATTTAAATGATTGACCGTTCTCAATTTACTATAGAAAATCACAAATGTCGGCTGACCCATGCCACATTCTATGGTATTGTTTTTTGTATATTCGTGGATTTCAGCGGTAAAATTTGTTTAATCGTACGGTTTAGATATCAATTAATGATTTTGGATGACAAAATTTGCTTAGTTCGATTGTTTATTTTTTCACATTTTACCGGGCCCATAAGTGCACCCGTTCTTTCTTTGATAAGTTAAAATTCTGAGTTCCTTTTTTGTTGAGTATATATGTAAAGTATTGTTCACCATTTTTTCTTTTAAATGTTGAATAGTATTCAGGAATTCAAATGCATGTTTTTTTTATCCAGGAGAATATATGATATTCCTTTTCACTGCGATTGCGCCTGATCGATTTCCAAAAATCTGGACGTGTCCCCGTATCTGGAGATCCACGCTGCTTTACTCCTGAGAACTTGAAAGGAACTTCACTGGTCAGTCTATCCGCTGCAAACCTTACCTGCCCCGATTTGACCACTATAGCCACAACGATCTCCGGGACAGAGAGCTACACAATAGACACCACAACGGAGTTCATGAAAACAACTTATGAAACCAATTCTTCATCTTTGAAAGGAGGGAACTTTCTGGTTATAGTATACGTGTCTTTATGTTTGCTTGTTAAAACCATGATTGACTTTTAGAATACAGGAAAAAAATGAATTCAGATATTGATTTCAAAAATATTCGAAAGAAAACGCTAAAAATGACTTGAAACAGTTGACAAACTATTTAAACCCTTTAAATAACAGTGAATTTTTCGAATATACCGATATTTTCTGGGAAATAGGAGAGAGCAAGACATTACTATAAATTTAATCATATTTGGTTGGATACTGATCTGTAAAACATTATAGGATAAGATAACAACCTGATATAATTGTTTTTAATTCAAAAATCTGGTTAATCCTAGAATTAAAAATAATAATAAACCCAGAACAGTTTACTGAGATTCCACTATTATTTCTTTATGCTCGGGTCAGATATTCTATATAAAGAACAAAAAATAAACTTAAAGATCCCATTTAGACTTTTTCAACGTACCTTGAGAAGGATCTAGGGATTTAGTGTAGAATATAGAATAAATATCAAAACCAAAGGAGAAGCTTTTCAGACCTATCAAGGTAATTATCAATAGTTCAAAAAAGAACTCAAAACCGTCCATTTTTTAAAAATGACTTCTTGTTATAACATAATAATATAGATGGATTAAAACAATTCATTATGTTTTGGATTTATAATTAAGGACAGACGATACAAACTTTTGTCAAAAATTTTGAAAATAACAACTTGGGTCATGTTTAAATGAACAAAATAAATAACTTTCACCGCGTAGTTTTTAATTTTGTTATTCAAAGTTTCACAAAAATGTAATTTGAAGTGAAAAATATTTGTATAGAATAATAAGGATGGTTTCAGAAGGGTAGATTTTTGAACATCACAGAAAGTTTACAATTTCTTTATATTCTAGAAATTTATTATTTGCCTCATTGCAATGAAAAAAAGTCATTAAATATATACCAATCCAGGCATCCATTTATTGTTTGTATCAACTGTCCTTAATAGATATAATAATTTTATATCATTGAAATGAAACGTTAATCAAAAACTTTATTTTTGTTCTTGAAATACAATAAAGGTAACATGTTCTGCTGCGTAATGTTTACGGGGAAGGGGCATTGTTCTTGAAATACAATAGGGGTAACATATTCTGCTGCGTAATGTTTACGAGAAAGGGGCCTGGAGTAGTGATATATTATGAATATTAGAAAATGAAGTTTTAGAAAAACTCAGTTTTATTTATCTTTTGCATTTATATATTTTTATTTTACTTCTAAGCTTTTTATAAGATTAAGTGAATTAAAAAAATTTATTTTGTATTTCCCAGTTTATCTTAGGTTAGAGTCTTTTTTAGTATTTCCTGGTATTTCCCGGTCAATTCTGGTACTTAGGTTTTAAGGTTATCGTATGAGATATTAATACATGTTATACCGTTTTATTTGCAATTCGTTATGAAATAATAGCTCCTTATCGATAATACAATGTATAATTTACATTTAGAGTTGCTATAAATTGACTATTCAAATATTAAGAACACCTTCATGAGTAAATATCACATAATTATGTGTAATGTAATTGTTGTCATATTGTCATAAATATGAAATGAGAATGTCAAATAAATGGTAATACCAGTTTCTTTATAATTAAACAGTGATACATGTATATCATAATAGGTCATTGATCTTGGTGTCATTTGAAAGAACTGTATTTTTAGTAAAGTATGCATACCAAATATGAGGTCTCTATCTCTCATAGTCCTAAAGTTATGGTGAAGGTTCAAAAACGATATTTTTAGCATATAGGACACAAGTTTACAAGGTCATTGACCTTGGTGTCGTGTGAAAGGGCTTAATTTGTGGAATATGCATGTCAAATATTAAGTCTCTGTCTTTCTTCGTTCAAAAGTTATTGCGAAGGTTAAAGTTTGCCGACAAAAAAGCTAGATTTAGGATATAGCTCACAGTCAAGGTCACACGGTCATTGAACTTGGTGTCATTGGAAAGAGCTTAATTAGTGAAGTATACATACCAAATATAAAGTCTCTTTCATTCATGGTTCAAAAGTTTTGGCGAAGGTTTAAGTTTGCAGACAAACAGGAAAAACAGACCGACAGAAAGGACAAAAAATTATACGCCTCGGATCTTTCGTTCAAGGCGCATAAAAATCTATCCATGTTCATATTAGTGCAATTGTTCAATGCTGAAAACTATAAGGAATCTTGTAACCTTGGTAAACATATATATACTCACCGTCATTGGAAACGCAACACCCTAATTTTAGGTTGAAAATTATATATAGGTTATAACTATGTACCAAAAAAGTTAGGACATCTTTTACTTTACCAAATCAGTTATTTAACGGTTGAATGAATTTCTTTCCATTACCGGAAGTTGCTTTTTAGCCCTTTTAACAGAATTCAAAATTTTCCATTTTTAATAAAATCTTAACAATATTTTGGGTTTCCAAGGTTTTGAAACTGTTAATCATAAGTATTGTTCTAAAAGGCTGGGAAAAAAATTCTTCTTTCTTTACCAGATGTGATGCCTATATTTCCTCAAAATGACTGATTTTCATTGCTAATGCTAGAAATTCTCAAAATAAAAAAAAGAACTGCAGATGCAAATATACACTATATAACGACCCACCAGGTTCATGTGTTTCAATAGCATAAAAGGCAGTTTCTTGACCGGAAGTCAAAAAGTTGCTACACTACGCCAGGTTAGAGAAAATTCGACCGCAATATCTGAAAAACATGTATTTAAAAATGCCCAAGAATATTAATTTCGCTCAGATTAAGACATTAATAAACTTAATGCATGGTAGAAAACGGGCTGCATTTGTTGTATATGGCGGACTAGTACGTTTTCATTAAATGGTCGGAAGGGGGGATGTTTTAAGATTTAACGGGTATTTGTTTCTTTCTAAGGTCTAAAAATAACATTTAATGTTTAAATGGAGCATTATTTTTTTGTAAATTTACTTTTTACCTAAATATATTCATTTTGATGTTATCATTAAACTTTTGAAGGTAACACATAACTCATAAAACATCCCCCCTTCTTGCTATCAGTCATTTTGAGGAAATATAGCAGCACATCCGGTAAAGAAAGAAGGAGTTTTTCCCGGCCTTTTAGTACAATACTTATGACTAACAGTTTCAAAACCTTGGAAACCCAAAATATTGTTAAAATTTTATTAAAAATGAAAAATTTTGAATTCTGTTTAGAGGGCTAAAAAGCAACATCCGGTAATGGAAAGAAATTCATTCAACCGTTAAATTACTGATTTGGCAAAGTAAAAGATGTCCTAACTTTTTTGGTACATAGTTATAACCTGTATATAATTTTCATCCTAAAATTAGGGTGTTGCGTTCCCATTGACGGTGAGTATATTATTATAGCTTGGAACAAAGAGGTGATTTTGTGAACTGATAACTGTATTTTTATGCAACCGGATCGATAGATCCAGGGCGTATATTGTTTTTGTCCTGTGTAGCTGTCTGTATGCTTAGCTTTCTGTTTGTCTGCAAACTTTAACCATCGCCATGATAGAGACTTCATATTTGGTATGCATATTCCACTAATGACGCACTTTCAAAAACTTTTCAAATGGCATCAAGATCAATGACCTTGTGATCTTCACTGTGACCTATATGCAAAAAAAAATAGCTTTTTCGTCTTCAAACTTTAGCCTTCGCCATAACTTGTGAACCATGAAAGATAAGGACTTCATATTTGGTATGCTTACTTTAAGATCTTCCAAATGACACCAAGGACATTGACTTAGTGACCTTGACTGAGACTTATATGCTAAAAATAGCTTTTTGGAACCTTAACCATAACTTTTAAATCATGAGAGATATGGACTTCATATTTAGCATTTATACTCCACCTTTCAAGTTCTTTCAAATGATACCAAGGTAAATGACCTTGTGACCTTGACATTGATTCATATGCTAAAAATAGCAAAAAAGGCTAACTTTTGCAATTTTCAACATACATTTGGAAGATTAATATCATAAGAGACGTCATTTCTCTTTTCTACAACAACAGTCACTTCCGGTCAAACAGGGCGGAGTTGCTTTGCAACGAGCTTTGCTCTAGTTGTCTTTATATTATTGTGATGTGTTTTACGGACATATTTCTTTGTAAATAAATTGTATATATGTGTATTTAATACAAATCGTTTCATTTCAAACAATGAGGAGATTTTAAAACAGGAATATTTTCAAGTTTCATATTTACTGATGAATGGATTAAATTCTCCGTTTGCCGCTTGATGGCGCTACACATATATGGAGGCGGAGCCTAATTTAGACACGCTATGTTTGGGATGATACCAAAGCAATTAAATACTGATATTTCCCTTGCGTAACATACATGTAGCTGCATTGATCATTTTTATTTTATAATTAATAATATTGAACAATTTTTATAGAAATTTATGAAAGAATAGTTTCCTCAGGATAGAAATATTTCGGTAATCTGTTTATTAACAGTTGTAGGAACCATCAAATAGTTTGCTAATAATATATAGTACCACCAATAAATTGTGTTCTATACAAATTCACGATCAAACCTTTCAACACGCTCAACCTTTCTCCGATTTCAATACAATCAGTGAAATATTACATGATTTCGTACAGTGATAACTTAATTTTTGGGATCTTATGTGTTATTAAAACGGTAATTTATATATTTTTGGCGTATTCTCTTAAATGATATATAGTTTAAAATATGTTTGAAATTAATTTTCATCTGATTTTAAATTGAATAACATGAAAATATTTCATTTTCCACATAATTCTATTAGAGCCGTAAAGTACGAAAATACGGAAGCCCATTTGGGACCTATCAATAAATATTTTTGAATTCGTTAAAAGATTTTTAGAATTCGTTATTACGAATTTAATTTGTAATAACAGATTCATTGAATTGGTAATTACGAATTTTATCTGATACTGTGGAATCATTTTTATTCGTGCGGGTCAATGTTCGTGGGTAGCCAAAAATTTCCTGGTTCGTGGGGACGTAATTTCGTTGGTAACAAGTTCTATTTGGTTTTTTCTCTAAAGTTAAAACAAAGAAGGGTAACTCCGTCAATGTTGGTTATTTAAGTTATAAAAACGTACCGGCGGCTTACACCGACAATTACAGCAGTGATGTCACAGTAAATTATGATAATTAAGAATACCAGTGGTACACGGAACACGATTTTAAATCTCTAAACCAATTCATGCTAATTGGCTACTTAACACCCACTCCAAAATCGCACTGAAAATTGACCTCATCAAAGGGGCATTTGAGCGTGAAGGACTATAATGTAAACATCCACTACTTAAATTTAACATTTGTTTTTATTATTTTATTACATATTGTATATAGTTAACGATGTCTTTGATACTAAATACTTTTTTTGTTTTTG
>NW_026937120.1:0-7705 GCF_032062105.1 Saccostrea cuccullata
TAAAAACAAAAAAAGGGGTTGATTTGGCATTGAAATACTGAATGTAAAATCCACCGACGTGAAATTAGAGAGGAAATTTACTCTCTGGATTTTTGTTAGTAACAAACTGTAATTAAAGTAGTGAACACTGTTTCAGTATAATTCTATGGGAGGAAATTTACTCCGTAAAATCTAGCTATGTAAACGATGGTTGCTTTGGTTTAGAAATACTGAATGTACAATGTACCAATGTGAATTTAGAGAGGAAATTTACTCTGTAGATTTTGTGCTATTTTCAAATTGTTGTAGTAAATACTGTATCAGTGATATTCTTTGGGAGGAAATTTACTCCGTAAAATCTTGTTATATCAACGATAGTCGCTTTTGAATTGACTACTGTATGTTAACTGTATCAGTGTCATTTTTGAGAGGAAATTTACCCTGTAGATTTTTGCCTTTTTTCAAATTGTAATGTGGTAGTGAAAACTGTTTCAGTGAAAGTTTTTGGGAGGAAATTTACTCCGTAATATCTAGCTATGTAAACGATGGTTTTCGTTCTTTAAACTTTTGATATTCAACAATAAATATCTTGTAAACTGTGTTATTTGTTGAGTTTTGTCAATACCTAAGGGCAAAATGCTTTAAACAGAAAAAAAGATTTTCTGTTTTGATTTTGGAATGCGTTATTTGTATTGTGTTTCTGATTCCAATAAAGATTAGTGATTCAACTTCAGTTTAGTTGTTGCGAATATAAAATAAATATCCGTTAAAAAATCTGTCATATAATTTTGAGGGATACTCTCATTAAAAAGAGAGTTATTGGTATAGAATTGCTAACAGCTTGTTCAATTAAATTCTAGAAGTCTTAGATACAATTTAGACAATGACCCTTACAGAAAATGACAATTTTGCTATATGCTTTGTCCAGTACATACTGATGCATTGTAGCTGCAGAACTGTAGCTCTCTGCTTGAGAAAATCCGGACAGAAAAAGCAGAGAGCTACAGATCCAAGCGTTGTAAAAACCTTCGATTTACGCCGACGATTTTTCGTCGCCACTTTAGGTATTTATTTCGTTTGGTTCAAGTTTTGTCTAGCTTTAAGAATTATATTCTATAATGATACATATATTTAACTCTTATATTTGATACTTTATTTACCTTTTAACGATCTGAACCAGTCCTGTATTTAGTTTTGTAATGTCAGTTTAAAAGAGTTCCCTTTCGATGTCTGTAACCACAAACAGCCATTTATTAGCGTTTAGAGGTAAGTAAATTGTTAGGAATTGAAGTTGAATGAATGATTAATTATTAAATACCATTTAAAATTAATTTCAAAGCTGGGGAAAGTATAAAGTACAAGAAAGCATACCTGTAGTGAGCGACAAAAAATCGTCGGCGTAAATCGAAGGTTTTTACAACGCTTGGATCTGTAGCTCTCTGCTTTATCTGTCCGAATTTTCTCAAGCAGAGAGCTACAGTTCTGCAGCTAGATGCATTGCCGTGTAATTCACCTTATTCCTCCTTCATTTTTGAACAATTGAGCATAGAAGGATAGATTGTTTTCTTTGCATCAACAGCTT
This sequence comes from Saccostrea cuccullata, assembly GCF_032062105.1. Taxonomy (NCBI): domain Eukaryota; kingdom Metazoa; phylum Mollusca; class Bivalvia; order Ostreida; family Ostreidae; genus Saccostrea; species Saccostrea cuccullata. The sequence continues at coordinate 1,562 of NW_026937120.1, forward strand.
CATGCTTATCATATGTGTTCTATTGAATGCATCATGAAAAGAGTGTGCCCTCATCTTTATCTTTTTGCAAACGATGAATATAATTTAACGCATTGCAGGAATACAATATGACTTAAGGAAGCTTACTGCAGGTGAACGATGTAGTGCAATAATGATAACAGCCTTTGGACGGGATCAAGATGATAAAAATGCAACGATTGTGAGTATCAAATGAAAACAAATCCAATGTATACCAATAATAGTGTTGTCGATACAGACTTCTGAATGTAGAGTTTTTCTCATCTGTATCAAACTTAGTTGTTTTGGGTTTTTTTAAATGCACTTCGATGGCAGTTTTTTTTTTCTGTAAGAAGTAAAGGAAATCAATCCCCAAAATCCGGAATGGAACATGATATGATAGAGGAAATTGCATTGAATTCATTACGCATCCGAAGATCCCTCAATATCTATGACCACTATTTTCTGAGGAAAAGATCCCAACAGTAAATTATAGCCATTTTTTATGGAAATTTATTCACAATGATGTACACTTATTATGAGGAAACGTACGACAAGAGTTATCATATATTTTTTTATATATTGCAAACGTCTCTATTTCTACTTGTCCTCGTAAAAATAGATACATATCATTATAATCTTTATGAGAACTGCGATGACATTATTTATACATTGAATTGACGACGGATTTTTCCGTTATTTCCTGATCATGACAAGGAGCACAGGGCGGGTGTGACCGGTCAGCAGGGGATGCTCACTCCTCCATGGCACCTGATCCCACCTCTGATGTTTCGGAGGTCCGTGTTTGCTCTGCTCCTATTTTGTATTGTTTAATGGATTTGAGATTGAATACTGTTCGTTATCTCCATATCCTTATTGGGAAGCATATACAGATATAATGGCATTGCGCATATTTTGATCTCAATTATTATCAATTCATGCACAAACTATTTTCTCTATTTTTTAAAAAAGAAATATTCTCTGTAATGTTCATGGTATATTGACTGGAAAAGGCTGTTGTTAGAATGTATTTTTGTTAAAAAGCTTTAGTTTATCAGACATCTATTCGCGTTTTTTTTGTTGTTTGTTGTTTGTTTTATTTTTTTAATTTTTGTAGATAAGCATGTGATTGATATAGTTGATTTAATCTATATAAATGCTTTTTGATGTAGCCTGTAAAGCAAACTCAGAGATACTTTTACAAGATATCCATCTAGTTTTTGTGTGTGTGTGTCGCTGCCCTTCAGGGTGGCCCACCTCACAGCCTGCTTTTCTTATTTAACGTCTTAAGATTTATAATAGTTATGTATGCTTTATGTTCTGATAAGGTATTGCTTCACATTAAGACAATAGTTATTGACCTCGTAATCATCAAATTGATGTTTGATGTGTACACTGTGTGTCATAAAACTTCAAACAAAATATTGGCATTATGATACATGTATTTATAAATTTGACTTCAAATTTTTATGTTTCTAAAATACAATTAATTTTTTATGATTTTTGTACTTTGAGATTCAGAGGTTCGATTTCTGATATATAGGTTTTCTATTGCATACTTATGAACTGAAAAAACTATCTAATTAAAACTTTATTAAATAGATACCACGAAATCTATCTTTAAATAGATTGAATTACATCAATATGAATATTCATGAGAAGTTTCAGACGGGCAATTGCAGATAAATGTTTCTTTCTTAAAAGCAAATAATAGGGATGACTGATAAATATTACATCCCGCAGTATTCTTCCTGTCATGGCCTGGAAACAGTAGAAAATTATATTCCGCCGACAATTAAGGCCTTCAGTTAGTAAGAATCACATCAGTTACAATTTCACTTAATAATAGAATGTATTGCTGATTTTATAAATTTTATTAATCATGTGTTACATGTACCGATTGCCAGAGGATGCTAACTCAATTTTCTCTGACTTGATATAAATTGGTTGAATGGTCTTTTGATCTTGGAAGCTAGTTGTTTTTGCCATAATTTTTATTTTATATTTAGAAAAATGAACAACGGGAAAATGCATTTTGAATATATTGCTTTCTTAGTAAGGGAAAAAAAATTCTTCCATTTTTTAGATGTAAAAATTATATTCTTAAAGGTGTGTGGTCTCAGATTTGAAGTTTATATTTCCTGTATAACATCATCACTTCTATATTTTAATAACATTTCGTACAAATATATATACAAAATTATTTCATCTTAAAGTGGAATTTTGGATGGGTTGATTGACACATTCTTGCACCTTTCACAGATTTTTCTTTTATTTTTAATACTTACGGAAAGTGGCAACCTTGTTGTGATTAATGAAAAAAATTAAAACTTCAATCTTTTATAAAGAAAATATTTTTTATTTCTTCAACAAAATACATTTACATTGATTTTAACCATATTAGATAACAACAATTGCAGAAGGAGCAGGAGGAACAAACAACTTTGGTCAGAACTCTGCTTCAGTAGCATTGATAAGTGGAGCAATTGCTCTTGCTCTTCAAAGCAAGTATGTTTCTTTAATCATATTACTGTCAACGATAACTTTATTTAAGATAAATATACAAAAGGATCAACCTGTTTCATATTTGAAATTCATTGAGTGTTTATTGCTAATTTCTCTCCAAGTATTTTTCCAACTTCAATTAAAGAGTTCAAAAAAATCACATGTATGGTGCTAAACATATTTATTTTCAGTTATATGATTTTTTTTAACAAATCATTTGTATCAAAGATTTTTTGTTGTTTTTTTTTCTTTTAATATACCTCGGTGCCCTGCCAAACATGATCAACACATTTTGCATACTCAGGAGAAGTTAAAAAAAAGATTTTGTAGACAAATATTTTATTTAAAAAAAGAAGTTGAAATGTGCAAATCAGAAATAAATGAATTACTAAATAAAGGAAAAAAGGAAATTAGTAATCAAAGAAAAGAGAAATTATTAAATGAAAAAATCAACAACAAAAATTATAAAATAGAGAACACGAAATTATTTTATAAAGAAAAAAGAAATCTTAAATAAACTAGGAGGCTTATTGTTCACAGAACAATAAGAGGTCTTTCCACCTCTTCTGAATTTCTATTTTGTCTTATATCTAACGCCTTAAATGCCATAAAAAACAAAATGGCTTAAAAGATACAAAGATGTAAAAAAAAAATGAAAATTTTTAAAATCTTAAATAACCTTCACATTTAACGTTAAATTGTCAAGGTCAGAGGTCAAGAGTCACATTGCAATTGACCCCATGCCTCTACGACTTTTAGTTCTGAAGTTATAAGGTTTGATACTAAGTACAAAGACGTTAAAGGGCAATAACTCATATAAGGGCGTCATCAGATTCTTTCTCACTTATACAGTGAAGTTAAGCCTAAAGACCCTTAAGACATAGCGAAAATTTTGTGTCTCTGCGGTCTACAGTTTCAGAGGAGTAGCGATAACAATGTTTTTCACACAAGGGGCAATAACTTTTAAAAAGGTTAATGTTAGGGGAAAAGAATAAAATCGTTGAAACAGTTTTAACAGTATATATTAATGATGCATAAACATTGAGTATATGTTGAAAGACAAAAGACATCTTAAAAGAGCTTAATTTCTCTTCTTTTTTTGAATGACCTTGACCTTTGACCTTTACATGAGTTTGAAGGTCAAAGGTCAATAAATCTTATGCAGTTGGTTTCATGTCTGTACGACTTGTCGTTTTGAAAATTTTTAATTATTTGTAAATTTCAAAAAGTTTCTGGGGCAATAACTCATTGAAGGGGTCACTGAATGCTTTCGCAATGAATAGATTAAAGAGTCTCTTTTAATAAGTTGAAGACATTAGTAAAGGTTTCATACCTGTACAGTTTATGGTTTGTGAGAGGTAGCGATAACAAGCATTCCTTGCGAAAGGGGCAATAACTTCGAAAGTGGTCAAGGTTCATTTATGCACGGTGAACTGCAATAATCTTATATGGAGTACATTCTTATGGACAATAATTTTTTTTTCGATTAATGCGGCGGGAAAAATAATTTTAAAAAAAACTAAAAAAAAAAAAAAACAAAAAAACTAGAAGACTTATTGTTAACAGAACAATAAGAGGTCTTTCCACTTTCTTTGAATTTCAAATTTGTTTTATATCTGACTCCTTAAAATTAAATTCCATGAAAAAGAAAATTGTCTTAAACAAAAGAAAAAAAATGTGAAAAAATGGAATGACCTTTGACTTTGAAAAATTTTCAAGGTCAAAGGTCGAGGCTCACAATGCAATTCACCACATGCCTCTACGACTGATAGGTTTAAAGTTATAAGGTTTAATACTAAGTACAAAGACGTTAAAGGACAATAACTCATAAAAAGGGACATCAGATCCTTTCGCACTTATATAGTGAAGTTAGGCCTAAAGACCCATTAGACATCATTGTAGGATTGTTATCTTTAAGGTCTACAGTTTCGGAGGAGTAGCGATAACAAGGTTTTTCGCACAAGGGCAATAACTTTAATAAAGATTAATGTTAGGGAACAAGAATGAAATCTTTGAAACTGATTTAGGAGTACATATAAGTGATGCATAGACATTAGATATATGTTGAAAGACCAAAAAGTATAAAAAGAGTTAAATTTCTTATTTTTTGAATGACCTTGATCTTTAACCTTTATATGAATTTTAATGTCATAGGTCAATGAATCTTATTCAGTTGTTACCACGTCTATACGACTTATTATTTTGATTTTTTTAATTATTTGTACAATTCAAAAAGTTTCAGGGGCATTAATTCATTGAAGGGTCACAGACTGCTTTTGCAATGAATACATTGAAGAGTCCCCTTTATTTGTTGAAGACATTGGTGGAGGTTTCATACCTCTACAGTTTACGGTTTCAGAGGAGTAACGATAACAAGCTTTTCTTGCGAAAGGGGCAATGACTTCAAACTGGGTCAAGGTTCATTTACGCAGGGTCAACTGCAAAAATCTTTTACAGAGTACATTCTTATGAACTATAAATGTTGTCGATATATCTTTAAACAAAAATCATGCAGCGGATAATAAATAAGAAGAACTAGGAAAATTATTATTCACAGAAAAATAAGAGGTCTTTCCACTTTTTTTGGTTTTTTCAATTTTGTTTTATATATGACACCTTAAAATAAAATTCCATGAATAAGAAACGAAAATTGACTTAAAGGATAAAAAAAAAAAAAATTAAAATTTTGAAAAAAAATTAAAATGACCTTGACCTTTGACCTTGAAAAAAATTATTCAATGTCAAAGGTCAAAGGTCGCAATGCAATTGACCCCATGCTTCTACTACCTATAGTTTTCAAGTTATAAGGTTTAATATTAAGTACAAAGAAGTTACAGGGCAATTAATCATATAATGGGTCATCAGATCCTTTCGCATTTTTACAGTGAAGTTAGGTCTAAAGACCCTTAACACATTAGCAAAGGTTTGGTGTCTCTACGATCTATAGTTTGGGAGGAGTACATGTAGCGATAACAATGTTTTTCACACAAGGGGCAATAACTTTTAAAAAGGTTAATCTTAGGAAACAAGAATGAAATCCTTGAAATAGTTTAAAAAGTGCATATTAATGATGCATAGACATTGAGTATATGTCGAAAGACAAAAGAGATATAACAAGAGCTAAATTTCTCATTTTTGGAATGACCTTGATCTTTGACCTTTACATGAATTTGAAGGTCAAAGGTCAATAAATCTTATGCAGAACAAAAAGTCTTTTCAACAAATATCGAAACAAAAAATCATCGGAAGAAAAATAAGAATAATAGGGAAGAATAATAATAAACAGAAGAAAATCAATAGGTCTTTCCACAGAAAGGTGGAAAGACATAAATATAGGTCTTGGTAAAGTCCAAAGAGGTAAAAATTTAAACTAGCAGCATCTTCTGCTGCAGGGCAAAAAGATCAATTGCTAATTGCACTACTATACCTCCCACTCAAGATCTATTGACAAGACTTGTAGGTAGTCCAAATGAAGCAGATATTACTGTATTTTGTACCATGACCAAGGCACTTGTTGATTCAGGGTCTATGGTCACATGTATTTCAGAATCTTTCTATGAGTCTCTCAAACCTATGCCTAAACTGTTAAGTTTGACAAACTTTGGGCTTATGTGAGAAGTGCCCCTGGCAGTGAATTACCAT
>NW_026937121.1:0-7692 GCF_032062105.1 Saccostrea cuccullata
TCTTAAGATCTTCTCTAAGAACGCTTATCAATATGCAGAACCTTGCGGGATGTACACCTCTCCACTACGCATTAAGAAATCATGGCACATTTCGTTTACTTGTTGACTTTGGGGCTGAAATCAGAATAAAGGACAAATCTCGTCATGATGCTGAACATTATATTGGATGTGAATATACACTTAAAAATAGTATTCTATGCTAGCTTTAATAAAATTGAAGTGGATAGAAAATTAATAAAATTAATAAATAACACAAAGGCACAGGTAATCGGAACATTCCTTCGCAAGGAGCATAAATCAAAGCAGCATACGACATCGATTCCAATGAAAATTTCTTCATTTCTATTTTGTACATGGCTAGCTCACTCACGAATAAACACATATAGCTCACTTACTCTATCACATCCAATGCCCTTTCCATGGGATTATAAAATATTGCACCATAAAAGCAAAACATTTTTTTTTCTAGAAGTCGATTTGTAAATTAGTGAATACTAGCAAGTAAGTCAATGGAGCACATTGATCGTCCATTGTACATGTATCTGCAATTATAATCATATTTTTAATACTGTCTTTACACTGCTAGCGTGTATAATTTCAGTGTCATCTATTTGATTGTGGATATGAATAAAGGAGATGAACTTTTGCGTAACATAAAAATCAAATTGTGACAACTGTAAAATAATGAAGTTTTGTGAAATTGTGACATAGCCTTGATCATCTTTGAATGTGTTTGTGATGTATTTCAAATTTTCAATGTTTGAGATGATGTTTATGAAAATAACTTTTATGATTTGTATAAGCAATTCTTAAAATAAAAAAAAGCAAGACGTTTGTACATGTTAGATAATATTTTGCATGGCGAGATATTCGACCCAAAAATTTGATTTATTTTCATGCTTTAGAATTAGTATAGCACTGTACATCAAAAATAACATCGTACCGAAATCATTTAATCAAGAGACATACAATAGATACCCCTATTTAATTAATGTTTATAAACTCTTTTAAATTTTCAAGGAACTCTTAAAATTATTTTATAAAGAATTCTTAAGTTTCTTTTTTTTGTGAATTCGGTAATTCGATAAAAAAAACTGAGAAAAAATAACGGCCAATTTAGTTTCAAAATTTGTTATACTGAATAGTTCGACTGTATCGACCAGAATTTCCTCTGATTTTCAGAACATGTGCTTTTACTTTAGCAATATGTAAGACCATTTCATTTACGTAGCTCATTCTTGATTTAAAAAAAAAAAGTGTGTGCATGTATTCATTGCATGGTTAGTATAATGATTTGTGATTCAGTTGCGAATTTGATCGCGAAAACACCGCGAATATCGCGTAAACTCTACAACACACTAAAATTTCAAACGATGGAGAATCCTGTAAACAATTCAAACGTATTCACATTTTTTAATTGTCCCAATTATTTCAATTATCAAACATTTCCATGCTGAATTTAGATGCATTTATATACCGGTACTTGTAATAGAAACTGGATTTTTAAATTATCTATTAAATTGACCAGTTAGATATATATGTACTTCACTATGACTTTCAATGTGAGCTTGATATTCAGTTTTCAGACAATATCAACATATAGGGAAAAAATGAAATGTATGTTTTTTTCTCACTTTGATCTTAAAATAACCTTTCAAAACTTTAGTTTGATAATTTTTCAAAGAGTGTCACAAAAGACTTTATCATTTAGAGCTTTGGACTTGACAGAAAACATACAATTTGATCATCATTAGAAGAAAATTTAAATGTTCCATTACAGCGTTTTTCAAATTCAATGACTGATTTATTGTTGATGTTGTTTCTTTGCAAAAAGTTCGTGGACAATGACGTTTTTGTGAAAATAAATGATTTTATATACATCTATTGAATATCAAAATGTTTCTCATGAAAAAACAAATCAGAATGATTAAATTTTTATTGATGAAAAGTAATACAACAGCAAAACTCGTTTAGTACGAACACGGATAAAGTGAATTTACGGATATAGCGAAGTCATCTTGGATCCCCAGCTTTATAAATTTAATGAATTTCTTATACGGTTATAACGAATCACGGATATAGCGAAGTAATTTCATCGGTCCCTGTGACTTCGTTATAACCGAGTTTTTGTAAATATCGGGGTCTTTAAAGGTCGCGGATAGTGCGCACGGACCAAGGTTAAAATGACATAAACTCTGAAACAGAGAGTTCGGATAAAAATTATTATTTTCTATATAAGACAAGTCAAAAATTAATAAAAATTTTATGTTACACAAATTAAGAGGCTATAATCATTTTATGATATCTTTTAAGTATCGCTTACTATATAGACAGTACAATACGTAACAAAAACCCTGACAAATATGTGTCAAAACTTGACAAAAAAAGCGACGTCAGCCGTTCAGTTTTTATACGGTTGAAACGACTTAAGAAACAAAATATTAGTTAAATCAACTCAAAATTATTGAAATATATTTAGTGTATTAAGATTTATACATACAATTTTTCAACGGTGTGTACAAATTCGAAGACAGTACAAGAATTTAAAAACTCATGTAATTAACTGAAAATGGAGATAGATTTCTATTCATGATGTTGTTATATATCTAGCGCAGCGTCGGATTGGGCTGTGCAGTTTGTGTATACAAACTGTTTATTAAGATGACGCTCGCAATTTTATGTGCATTGCTTTGAAAATTAAAACTTAAATAAATTATAATCTATTCTTAAAGATTATTGCAAGCACTTGGAAGTGCGTTGCATCTTAAAAAAGAAATGAATTGTGTGTCCATGAACACTTGTTAAGTCAAAATCCAAATGTTTGATGTTATAACTAAATTAGCTTAACGTCAGACTGGTCCGTGCGGACAATCAGCGATCTTTAAAGACCTCGATTTTTACAAAAATATTAAGTTTCATCAATACGAATTAAACCATTCTGAATTGGATTTACATAAGAAATATTTTGATATACAATAGATGCATATAGAACCATTTATTTTGACAAAAAAGTCATTGTCCACGAACTTTTCGGACAACCCTGGCTCATAATATTTCATAGTAGACTATCTAGGAATCATAAATTACTGCTTTTTCAATTAAATGCTCCCACAAATATAAACATCTTGTGACTAGTGATTATAAAAAGAACATATTTATACATTGATTTTTTCAACAAGTATTTCAAAAGTGTCTGCTATAAAGAAACTGGTACATGAATTTCTGTGGAATAATTTTGATGATGGCTTTAGGGACAAGGTTATCCAAAACAAGAGGCCCATCGCCACATCACTCACCTGAGTAACTTTGGCCATCCTGTTATTTGAGAGATTATCCCCCTGTTACACATATTTTGACTTGCTCAATCCTAAGGGGTCATGATTTGAACAATTTCGACTTTGCCGTTCTTGGCTATACTCATTTATAGTGTTTGTGCATATAACGTCATTATTTCTCATTATGCAAGTTATCTCAGATTCCCTATAAATCAAACAAACAATATGGACGTTATTTTGCTTGTTTAATATGGCGCTTCTAGCCGCGGTGATCAATTTGCTGGGGTTACCGCAGGGCTGCCTCACAATCAACAATCAATACAACAAATGTGACGACCCAAATCGGGCGGATCATGCACTGGGTGGGTCACAAGTGCATGAAAGTCACCAATTAAATAATTATTCAAATTTAATCAATCAATTATTAATCAATCAGTCAATAAATCAATTCAAATCGATCAAGTCAATTACTTGTCAATCAATCAATTATTAATCAATTAATCAATTAAAATATCAATCAAGTCTATCAAGAATGGAATGAGCATAAGAATATGTGTTGCACTCGTCCAGTTGCGTTGAGGTGCGACGGAATATGCCACTTGCAAGGGCCATGACTACTCGTGTCTACTACGAGTAATCATGGAACTACAACCGCCACCAATGGGATGCCAAGAACCATGGTGACGGCGGCAGTACCTCAAAGCAAATTGTCCCCGTCAACCAGGGCCTGCTCATTCACTAATACAAATTTGCAAAATAATTGATTACACAAGTTTTAAAAATGGAGTCAAGGAATTGAAAGTATAAAACAACTTCATTTACTCTACATTGTTTATACTTACCGGCTCGTATTTTTCCAATGGTTACTTGTATAAATTACCTAAAAGGCTGTCACTTTTTTTTACTCTTTTTAAATTATTAAAACACCCCTTACCAAGATTCCTAGTGTGACAAAGTAATATAACTTAGAAAAAAAATTCTTTGCAACTGTTGCTTATAGTTGTTTGTTATGATTTTGTACTGAAACAAACCCAGAATGACATGCTGGAATGATACTGTCACCTGTTAGCTTAAGGTACTAAGATACTTTTATCAATAACATTGTGTGCCCTAATACACGGTAACACCTCAACTCCTGAACCCATCCCTTCATATACCTTTCTGTACAATTTAAGACCTTACTTCACAATTTAGGAACCAACAATCCATTAGTAAAAAATAATATTAAGCTAGAGCAAAGCTCGTTGCAAAGCAACGAGTGGGTCTTCCTTCCACTACTGGCTTTTAAAACCCCTGTCCGTATGAAAATCCACTGTCTTTCTCTGTATCCTACAGCATTTTCACAGTAAGCTACGGTAAACCTACAGTATGGTACGGTATGCTAGCTCAGTATATACAGTAAATCTCTGTATGCCACTGTATGTATCCACAGCATGCTACAGTTACCTACAGTAGGCCCCGATACGCCTACGGTATGTCACTGTATGGCTACTGTTTCCTACAGACATCTACGGTATGCCACAGTATATGCCCCAGTATGTCCCTGTACATGATTTTAAAGCAAAAATAAGAAGGATATACGCTCCCAGAGCAATGTACGGTTAGCTAAGATGGGGGATTATCAAAATAGTACACAGAGTTACTTACTTGAGAATTTTTTAACAATATTTCAAACACAAAGTAGTATTTTTTTTATTTGTAAGAGCCATGTTGAGTTCCGTTTCATAACTGAAAAATTAATAAATCATTGCTTTAAAAAAATTTGATCTATTTTTTTTTTATTAATCATTTAATTATATTTTAATTAATAAATTAGATCAATTAATTTAATTATTTTTATTTTATTTATTTATTTATTTTGGGGGGGGGGGGCTTAAACCTGTTAAATACATAAAATACTTGGGGGTGACTTTGTACCTTTTGTGAAGAAAAAAAACACACCAGGGGTAATATTCTGCATTTTAGAAAATTCTAGTATTTAAAATTGGTTGATTTTAAAAAAAATAACTATATAATTGCATATTAATAATCATCGTAAAAAATCGATCTATTTCTTTTTATTTTCAAATTTGATCAAAACAAATTAATTTATTTGGTAGCCGAAAATTTGGTTTATTTCTTATCAACCGTTTGACGATAAAATGTGTCTCAAAGTAATTTTCAAGCATATCTAAACTATTTTTATTATTTTAACTCCCTTGATGGATATCAAAATAATCGTCTCATTATGCACAATCTTAACCCGTCAAAAACTTTATTTTATACTTTTATTTTATTTTGACTGTCAAAAATCTGTTCTCGTTAAATAAAGAATGTTATTTCAAACAGCTGAAGAGTGGACACGGTCGCTCTGCCACAAAATAAACAAGGTATAGCAGTCAGTGAAAGACAATAGGTGTCATCATGACCGTGTACCCAAATTCACTGGTAAACTGTGAATGGCTTTGAAGTTCTTTCATAATTGTGTTAGGTATTTGAAATCTATTTTTTCAATCAAAATAAAGTAAAAGTATGAAAATTGGAACATTTGGATTGTACATTATGAGACGGTCATTTTGATATCCATCATGTACGAAAAATAATTGAAAGTCGTTTTAATATGCTTAAAAAATACTTTTTAGCATATTTTGATATAAAAAGGTTAAAATTAAATAAAACCTAACAAAAATCAAATTGTTCGGGATATTAATAATTGATTAATCATGATTGTCTTGTGTCATTTCAAAAATAATATATAAATGAAAAAATTGGTATTTTAATAATGATTATTTATTTATTTTTGTTTTATTATTTATTTTATTTACCATTTAATTATTTTTCTAACACCTGTTTAATCCACATTATACTTGAAGTGACTTTGTACCTTTTTTGAAAAAAAAAACATACAGCAAGGATGCATTTGGAAATGTTCTAGTTTTTAAAATTAATTAAATACCGGTAATTTTTTTGTTAATGGTTAGTAAAAAAAATAAATAAAACAAATAATTGCATGCAATTTATTATTTATTTGAAAAAAAAATCAATCTATTTATTTCTTTTTATTTTGAAATTGTTGATAGAAACAAATTAATTTATTATGTTCCCGATAAATGGACTTATTTGGTCAATTCTTCATAAACCATTTTATAATAAAATATGTGTCAAAGTATTTTTGAAGCATATAAAAACTACCATTAATTATTTTACTTTCATGATGGATATCAAAATAATCGTCTCATTATGCATAATCTTAATCTGTGAATAGCTTTCTTGAAACTTTTATTTTGCTTTGATTGACAAAAATCGGTTCTCATACAAAGAGAAAATGTGATTTCAAACAGCTTCTGAGTGAACACGCGGTCGCTCTGCCACAAAATAAACAATGTATTGTGGTCAGTGAAAGACAATAGGTGTCATGACTGTGTACATGGACCCCGAGTCAGTGGTAAACTATCAATGGCTTTGAAGGTCTTTCATAATCGTGTTAGGTTTTTGAAATCCATTTTCTTTCTCAATCAAAAGAAAGTTAAAGTATGAAAATTGCAATTGACGAATTCAGATTGTGCATAAGGAGACGATAATTTTGATATCCATCATGGACATAAAAGAATTGAAAGTCGTTTTAATATGCTTAGAAATTACTTTGTAGCATATTTTAAGATAAAATGTTTATATGAAATAAAACCAAAAAAAAAAAAAAAAATCATATTGTTCTGGATTTTAATGATTGATTAATTTATTGTTTTGTCAATTTCATAAATAGAAAAATAAAAAAGATTTACATTTTAATAATAATTATTTATTTATTTAATTTATTTACAATTATTTAATTTGTTAACACCTGTTTTATAGGAATCACTTTGTCTGACCAAGGTGTTACGACGAAATAAACAACTGACTGATCACTCGGATCACTTTAAAATCATAGTACAGTCTGCTTAATTATTGTCCCTTCTGCTTAAATCTGCTGAAATAAATGAATTTTGAAACGAAAAAAAATCAAAAAAGAATTATTGATTTTCACTGTAACAGTGTATGCTCCCTGAAGCGTGATACTTAAAATTATAACTGTTGATTTATATGGGGATGGTATCCTAACATGAGCCTAAATCTTTCAGAATCTTCTGATCTAAATTTTTCCAATTTATGTGTATTACAATTATATGCAGTTTTAATCGCATGCTAATTGATGAGAAAAGTACCTACATCGAAAACAAGAAGTATTTGTCAAATCTGTGGAAGATATATTTTTATCTGACACAATTAAGGGGGTCAAAAGTATGAAAAAAAATATTTTTAAAAAATTTACTCTCTTATATGCTTTATTAAATATTTGAGACCAAATGTCAGTTCGGGTGTGTGTGTGTGTGTGGGGGGGGGGGGGGGGGGTGCTGCTAAAGATTTTCAGCTGAGGAGACATTATCAACTTCTCGAGTTT
>NW_026937122.1:0-7661 GCF_032062105.1 Saccostrea cuccullata
AATGTAACTTCAACCTAACATGTCACTCCAAACTGTATTCTGTGTGGATAGGGGTGGGGTGGGGGGTTCATATTTTCTTATAAAACCTTGAATCAGATCAGAACTGTCTACAATGATTTTCAGAGACTCCAGTTCTAAAGTTCATCATCACAAGGTCAATTTTCTATGCATTTTTTTTTAAATACACATTTAAAAAAAAATTTGGGATTCAACATTTTTCAGTTATCAACTTTGAAATGCATGTGAAATTTCAAACTCCAAAATTATCTACTTTATTTTGTAACCAAACCACATCACTACAATCAGAAAAAAAATTTAAGACCACAATGTTTAAAATTATACCTACAATACCATGTTATTTCAATTGTTATAAAATGAAAACAATACACTGGTTAACCTTTGTCATATTTAATACCATAGAACTTTTCAAGTAAGTTTCTCAATATTTTAAACTTTTCCAGAATTGTTTTCAAATGTATGTCTTTTCTTCTGAAGACCATCATTAAATTTTTTTGTTTGATGTACCCCCGCCAACTCATATTTTACAAGCATGGTCAGTAGGTTTTCTTTTCTAAATGAACATTATCTGATACATTGATAAACATCATAAAAATAACAAATTTAAACAAATTAATGTTGATTTTAATATCTATAGTAAACACTGCCAATCTAATAATGTTCGAGACAAATGATAAACAACTTTAAAAACAGTATATATCTGTTTTTCTCCTATAAACAAACAAAAAACTAGTTGGGGAAAAAAATGGGATTCGGTGATTTCAATGGTTCAATTTGAGTACATCAAACAAGTCAATATTAAATGCTGGCCTCAATTTGAGCTTCAGTAAAAATTCGTAATCAAATTTATGTTTGAAAAACTATTTACAAGCAATTTTTTTTTAAATAAAAAAATAAGAGATATTTACGTGTTATTATTTAAAGGGAGAAAGGTTTTATGGAGCAGTTCATTCAAAGCATCGCTTGTGTTCTCACACAGATTATTCAAGCACAGAATAATGAATCATTACTGCTCAATCCAATAAATATTGAAGTGTATATAAAAACTAAGTTTGCATTTTAAATCTAATCAACAATATAATTTTTCATGAAGAAACCAAAAGAGAAATACAAAATAGCTAAGGTTTCTACTGTATATTATAGATTTCAAAAGATGCTGATACCTATATATCCATGTGCAATAATTCAAGCAAAATAAAGCAAAATAATGATGCTGCTTCAAGCGTGGTTAAATCGAAAATGGAGATTCAAGTCCAGTGTTAATTATTTGTTTTATCTAAAAGTATGCACACAGTAAAACCTACCTGACAATTGCATGCATACAGTATTCATCCCCGCTTACGATTCTGATAGATGAAATCAAACTTGCTTTATTTTGAAAATTCTTCATTGATTCTAAGATCATTAAATTTTAGCTCACCTTTCTGCACTCACATGACCTTATGAACACTAACCTTTTTGTATTCTTCCTCACTGCTGAATCTTTCCTTCTGGATGCGAGTCATGTATAAAACATCTGTGTCAGACAGGAAATCTTCTAATGCAGTCGATTCCTCCTAAAAAAATACTTGAATGATTTACTATTTAACTTTAAAATAAGACCATAACTACTCAACAATTCTTCCTCCACAAAATCAAATCTCTATAAAATAAGTTTTTCCTAAAGCCACATAAATATTGATTTTACTGTATAATCTTTTGTCCTGCAAAAAATATTACCACGGTTATCCTGAAGGGTCTTTTGAAATTAAAAAATTGGAACTTAACCAAAAACTTGAACTGCAGCTAATATATTGTAAAGAATACTTGAAAGTAAATGGTTCTCAGAATTTTAAAACAATTCAATCTGTCATCAGATAAAATCCTCAACACAGAATTTCAGGACAGGTCTGTGAAAATTTTCATCATTCAACAGATTTTGTTTTCTCAATAACAACACAAGTTTTTTTCTTCCACATTTTTGTACCATGAATAAAATTTTACATAGCCAACAAGTACGTGTATAAGTAGAACTACAGTGCTATCTTAGCTTTGGAACAAATTTTCCTAAATGTTTAAACTAGACAAACAACAGATGGACTAGCTTGCCTGTGATATCCCTCTTGCTGCCACGTCTTGTTTGACATCATCGGGCATCTTCAGCGAATCCGGAGACACGTAGCGGATATTGACCCTGTACTGTGTCAGAAGTCGAGCCAGGGAATGGACGGTGCGGCCATTCTTCAGATCTCCAACCATAGTTATCTACACATACACAGATTAAGTGTATACACATAATTCAAAATTAATTTGATATTTTTGATTCTCAGTCTTATGATTAAGATAAAATCATTTCAATCATTAAGTTTGGACATCTACAGTTGGTCAGAAAATTATTCCATCTTCAGATATAAATTTGTCAGCACAGGTCTGTGAAATTCTCATCATTCCGATGTAGATGTCTGCATATACACTGCAGTTATCATTTAGTTTGAGATCACTTTAAAAAATGTTGAAAGTAAGCTTATAAACATTTATCTTGCTTTGTTACTGAGAGTCTTTTCTGGAGTAGAACTTACAGTCAGTCCGTTGACTGTCCCTATCTCCTCGCGGATGGTAAACACATCTAGCAATGCCTGAGTTGGATGTTCCCCTACTCCATCCCCTGCATTAATGATAGGTTTCCTGCACAACTTCACTGCCTCCTGAAAAATATGGGGTTTTTTAATAATGCAGGGAATAAAAGAATTATGATATCCATATGCATAAACCCAGTCTTAAGAATTTCTTACCATCTGAAGAGCTGTATCACTTTTTGTTGACAGCTGCAGATCATCAGATCAAACCTGACACTTTGTGTATAGTTTGATCTGACGATCCATACCCGTCAACAACACGATAGACTCTTTGGATCAAGTTAATGTTATATTGAGTACATCAAACTGATCACTTTTTACTGGTGGCATAAATTTAAGCTTAAATAAAAAAAATATATTCATCATTATATTTAAATTGGAAAAATTATTTCAAAGCAAATGGAAAATTAAGAGATACAAAGTGTATTTTTCAATGTTATTACTTAAAAGGAGAGTTTTTAAGGAGCAGTTCATTCAAAGCATTGCTTGTGTTCTCACACAGATTATTCAAGCACAGAAATAATTAATCATTACTGCTCAAATCGGCAACTACTGAAATGCATGTAAAAGTAATCTAGTATATCATTTTAAATATAATCTCTCATAGAGAGAGAACCAGAACCAAAACATTCCGACCGATTAACCGGTTACTCGTATCAATATATACATTTTGACGTTTTCTTTTCAAATACACAAAAAGGCTAAAAAGACATTAGAAGTTACATTCTGTTCATTATTTTGATCGAGGAATTTTATGTACATAAGAGTATATTTTATTTCAATTTCAATAGACAAGAAAAAAATAAGAAAACCATGAATCTTAATTGCTTGAGAAATCAGACAGGGATAATTTTCCAAAGCAGATGTTAAAGAAGTTACAGTCAATTCTCGAATTATCGCCATTCGATTCATCGCCATTTTCGCTATACCGCCATGATTTGCCAAGAACGTTTTTCCTGCTATATAAAATTCTCTTTATAACGCCAAATTCGCATACCGCCATCCGCCACCCTGTTTTCACAACAAACGTCCATTTTTAAGTGTCAATTATCTCGATATACCGCCACAGGTGCATGTGGTCAGTGAAGCGCGGCTAATTGGTTGACACTATCCCTGTTGTAAAGCATGCAAAGCTAGGCAAGGTACATGCAATTAAATAATTAAATAAGAATTAAATAAACAATGATTTTAACATGAACTGTTATGATAATTTTGTTTTCTGTTTAATAAAAATCATTTAGTGACGGCTTTGCCACGAAGGCGGTCGTTGTTTAAGAACACAGATAACGATATTATTTTGATGATCTCTGCTTTAAACAATGCAAAATTTGCTTAAAGAATAATTATACGGTATAAATTGTGAACGTTTTATTAACAATGATGCCTTAAACAATGAATTTATTCAAGAATTCATTTTACATATTATCGGCAATATATCACGACGATCGACCCAGCATTTTTTTTAATATCAGTCGTGCAGATTTACATGCATCCACATGTGCTTGTCTTTATTTCATAACTGCACATTTTGTTTTAGCGAAATTGTACATAAAAAATTACTTGAAGTATTTTAAAACTTAGAAATATGTTTTAATATGTACATGTACATGTAATAATGAGAATAGAAACGCTAAATTGTATTTCTAAGAACGGTAACTCTACTTCTGGTTTCCTAAACGATGGGAAATTCAATTCATCGCCAAATTCGTTATACCGCCATGATTTCTAAATTACAAAAGGTGGCGGTTTATCGAGAATTAAGGTATATCCATACTTGTGTATTTATGGGTTCAAACTTAAATTTGTCAGTATATTTTACAAGTCACACATGTAAGTGTCCAAATAATCCCAAAAAGTAGCCCTTTTCCATACTAATTCTGAAGTTCAACACTTGATGTATATGTAACCCAAATGCAATTCACTCAAAACTCAGAGTAGAATTTTATTATGAATATTTCATGAATATATTTGACAATATATGAATGTATGAACCACCAATGAATGACAAATCATTTGCAATTACATAAAAATTATCATTGTTATCATTAAAAATAACATATATCCATTTACATGACTTTTCATCTTCTATCCCTGTTAAAATTGGCTTTAATTTTACATATTTTTCTCGAAAGAATCTCTTATAATTTCAAATTGATGGTTTCAATCCAAAAAATGGTTTACAAATTAAGTAATATTGTATTTGAGAATCTAATTAATTGAAAAAAATGACACCTTTCCATATTAATAAATTCAGTACAAGCATTTTTACACCCCCACCCCCACACAAAAATTCTTTAAATTTCATTACATTTTGAAGTAGGTCGTTAAAAAAGTTTCTGTGGTTCAGTATTCTATTATAGAGACAAGGTAAATCATCTTATTTAATTCTACACCTTAAATAATGAAATATAGAGGCCCATGGCCTAAATTGCTCACCTGTGAAAAGAAAAACCTTAACACCAAGACATATACTGTTTTAACATGTGATGTTATACTATTATACTAGTCATATACATAAACCTATCATGTATTCAGATATGTAATGAGTTTGTCAATAACTGCCTTAGACTTGGAGATTCTGGGGACCTTTGACCCTTCACATTGCTCCACAAACACATTTCTAATTCCATTAAAGGTATCACGTTTATGAATACTTCTAAGTTTGGACAAACTGAGTGAGCACTGAAGAAGTTTCTTCATTGTTTGGCTTGAAATTACTTTGTCTTTCACTAAAGGGTCAAGTGATTGCTTACATGCATAGTAATTAAGAGTAAATAGATCACTTGAAAGAAGACAGTTTGCCATCATCTTCTTATACAACCTTTGCAGGGATTGTACATCTGCCAAAGCATTATGAGCATCATATTTCAAGTCCAGAAAAGTTCTGACCAATGTTTCTTGCTTGTAGTTCTCAACTTCAGGCCTTTTCCATGTTCTCTTTGCTACCTTTAATGTGTCAATGAATCCAAACACTGTTTTCTGGAAATCTGTATATAAATTATATCTAGACAGTTGGTTTATTAAGACTGGCAAATCAAAACTCTGAATGTTATGTCCCACCAGAATTGGCTTTGAAAACTTCTTGATGAAATTTAGAAACTGGGAAAGTCCTTCCTGGGGAGTAACACAACTCACAGCCTGGCCTCTGTGTTTCAGGACACCTCCAACATAAGTTAAACCTGTGGCCTCAGAAGCTCCATTACTAATTTCTGTCGTTGGGGTCATATATATACTGAATTCCTCGTCTCCAGAGGCTGCTGCTATCTGAATAATATCAGATGTCCGAGCTGAAAAAAAAGTAAAGTCAGACATTAAAGAAAGACAGAAACGTTATACTAAGTTCTGGAATATCAATTAATAAATGAAATGGTTACTTCAATAGTACCTTACTCTAAGTAAATGATAAGTAACAAGTACATTAGCATATACAATGAACTTACCCAGACCAGTAGTTTCCAAGTCAAAAATAATTTCACTACCATCCTTTGGAAAAGATACTGGAGTGAGATCAATGTCCTCAAGATCTAAATCTTCTTCAATGCCAATCTTTGACTGGTATGTATCACCTGCAGACACAATGACACTTGTATGCAACAGAATAACTAATGTTTTACTCATTTTCAAAAGAGTTTTGTACAACTGTGTAAGGTTATATTAAAACTGGTACTAATTACAAGTTAGCATCATTGTATATACCTTCTAATACAGACTGTGTGGAGTTTTTCATTGCCCTCAAAGACTTGAGTTCCAGTCGTCGCCTTTTGGAAGTAAATAAACTCTGACGAAGGCGCTGATTTTTCAATCTTTTCTCCATCTTTTGAGCATGCTTCAGCGTAAATTGTCCAGGGGATACAGAGCATTTCTTGTTCAACTAAATATAAAATGAAAGCAAAATAAGTTTCACCAAAAAAATGATAGATACTCTAACAATTTTACATCATGTTAAAATTTAGTTTTATTGGTAAAGATACATAAAAACAGAGTTTTTACTTGAGAAAATAAATTTATGAATCAGAATCAAAGTGACAAGCAATAAGAACACTGGAACTGAAAGGTAACAAAAATCAATAAAATGAAATGCAATAAAATTTATTAAGATAAGAAGATAAAACACTGAGATACAATGTAAATGTCATCATTCCTTTTTAAGATTGTTATACAAAAAGGAAATTTACTTAAAATTTTGTCCTGCAAGATTTCTTAACATGTATAATTGTCATTAACAGTTCACTTTGAAAATCTTAAATTATTTTTAAAGTGATTTTTCATTTGTCAAATTCAACAAAAGGTTGATGAACATTGAAAGGCTTACAGTGTTTAATTACAAAAAACAAACGGTTTTGTAAAGTCAACTGTAACTTGTCAACAATATCAAATGCATACATGTTAACTCTCCCGATTTAGGCGGGAGTCTACCGCTTTTTCACTCCATCTCCCGCCTACCGATTTAATTCAGAAATCTACCGCTTTTCTACAAAAGCTGCGTCTAAAGTATTTTTGGTTCGCTTGGGTATCCATTTTTGAAGCCACTCTCATAAAATCTCGCTAGATATCGCGTGATTTGACTCGGAATCATATAAACGCTTTTTTTGTACATAGATTTCAAGCACGGATTTGACAACGACAACAACACAAGACTACCAGTGATTACATTGGTTACGATAAATTAATCAACATCCCTGCCATGAAAAAGGAGATACAGCATTTAAGAATTAGATGAAAACATTTGACATCGTCTTTAAAAGCACTGAAGCTCACAATTTTATTAATAAAGTCAATAGAAATCACTCGATTGACCAAGCCAAGTGGCACATCTCTACTTTCGTTTTCGATCATCGCGGGAAATCTGATTTATATAACGAAAGATAGGAACTTGTTTTAGATCTAGATTAAACCATGTCATCATTTGTTTTGTTAAAAAACTGAATGAACATTCAGAATTATTGCTTCTAGGCTATATCAGCAAAGATCACTCTTCAAAAGGCTAAGTAAAGCAGCCAATCCAAGCAACATGATGAGCATGAAAAA
>NW_026937123.1:0-77579 GCF_032062105.1 Saccostrea cuccullata
AACGACATTTTTGGATAATTGCTGAAAATCCATATCTGTCTCTTTACTTCTATACTAATCTGGCCATACCCAGTGCACATGAAATGCATTGCCAGATAAATATACAAAAAGGTTGTTTTGAACTCCATTTCAAAGACTACAGAATTCTATAGGGAAGTGTTGACTGAATTGCAGGTTACATTTATGTAGCATTCGGTATAATTTAAATGCTTCACTATTTAGATGTATGGAACGCCATCACTGCCTTATAGCATACAACTATGCATTTATTATGTCAGTTTATAATTACGTGATGTGAACATATCTTTACGTTATGTCCATTTTTTATGAGATGATGTAAATATATCTTAACATGATGTCAATGCTGCATTACATGAAGTAAATACATCCTTTCATTATGTCAGCACTTCATAACTTGAAGTAAAAAATTCATTATGTGAAGTGATAATGTGTTTACATTGTGTTAAAACTTTATTACGTGAAATGAATGTTTCTTTACATCATTTCATTTCTTTAATATGTGAGGTCAAAATTGCATTACGTCAAGTAAATTGTGTTTTATAATTAAACTTATCATTACATGAAGTCAAAAGCCCATTCCTTTTTGAGAGTGTATATTTCTATTATATCAAAGCATTATTACGTGATATGGATTTATCTTTATTTTACGGCGAGGGCATCATGATGTGAGGTGAACACATCTGACTTTTATGTCAGTGCGTTATTACGTGGTGTAAAAAGTGTATAACATAAAGTGAACATATCTTTTTATTATATCAATACTTTATTACATTATGTCAAAACTCCATTCCGTGATGTGGATATATAATTACGTTATGTCAACTCTTTCTTATGTGATTTAAGAATATCTTTATATTGTGCTAACTCTTTATCATGTTCATTCCAAAAGTTCATTACCTGATGTTAAAATACATTTACATTATCTCAAAGCTGTATATCTAGTATATAATGAATGTTGACGACCGTGTTTTAATGACTGGTAAGAAGGGGGGGGGGGGGTCCTGATTGATTAGGATAAATTACAGGCACATAATATCACCACCCCCCTCTTTTCCTAGACAACTTTACTATAGAAAATGTAATGTTCACTGAAACTGTACAGCCCCACCCCCACTTCTTGTTGAAGTATAGTCCACTAAGGGTAATGTAATATATCGGGGAAAAAATGGGACTGATCGAAGTTGGACCCCTCTCCCCGAAATAGGATTTTCGGGCTTGGACTTCTTTTCTTGGCTTGTCAAGTTTTTTGGGTAAATTTTTTTTGTCTGGCTGACCTCCTCTTTCAAAAAAAGATGCTACGTCACTGCAGTTAGTAATTTTTTATTAATCATTCCAGGGCCAGAATTCTAACAGTTCAAAATAAAAAGAAAAAAAAATGATTGCTGCACGACTCATAATATTTGATTTATTTAATCATCAGATACAAGTAAACACCATTGAATTTCGACGTGACTTTAATTCACAGTCGCAGTGTGAAGGCTTTGCATGTTTCAAGATTGTCAATCATTTGTCGCTTAAAGTTTTCATTTAAAGATGTCATTCCGAAATCGCTGAGAATCTCTTCTACGACAGTTTTCTCTCCCGCCATTTTTAGTGCTTGCGGAACGCGGAAAATACGTTATGCTCATATAAAGGCCGAGGATACCCGTGTTCGCATAACGTACTAGTGAATCGACATAATGTAGAAGAGTGCAACAGTCTGGTATGAGCTTTTCACATCAGTTAATAAAAACTAAGATTGTCATGAAAAGTAAACAGAACGAAATGCAAGTTGACGAAATAAAATTGTAGTATGTGTAAATGTCATGAAGAGTTGACATAATGTAAAGGAAAGTTAACACGATGCAATAGTAGTGTGGGTTAATGTTATAAAGAGTTGACATAATGTAATGGAAGGTTGACACAATGCTATAGTAGTGTGGATTAATGTCATAAAGAATTGACATAATGTAATGGAAGGTTGACACAATGCAATAGTAGTGTGGGTTAATGTCATAAAGAATTGACATAATGTAATGGAAGGTTGACACAATGCAATAGTAGTGTGGGTTAATGTCATAAAGAGTTGACATAATGTAATGGAAGGTTGACACAATGCAATAGTAGTGTTCTGCTATAAGGCAGTGACGGCGTTCCATATAAATGCGTCCATTTAAAGACAAACTATTCAATGATATTTAAAAATATTAAATTCTTTAAGTTCCAAGTAAGGAAATAATGTAGCATTTTCCTATCCAACACCATCATTATTTAACAAATATTTTCTTCTAAAAAGATGAAAATCCTGCACAATCTTTGATTAAAAAATTGTAATTGTGTCATAACTTTCTAACCAAGCAGATTTTCGTGTTCCAATCAAACGCAAATTGTTAAGACTTAGTACATTACGTTACAATCTTAATATTTCCATTTCTATTTGTTCTCTAATCTTTGAAAGTAAGTTGAGCTGATTTCTTAACTTGATCATTCTACCGGAATGTAAATTTCGGCAAGCGATAGGTCAGGGGCTAACAAGGTCTAATATGCATGTAAATCTCGCGCGTCTGTCTTATAGTGTCTGTACATAATACTAAGCGCGGAAAACTTGTGAAGGTGTATTACTTTCGAGCATTTTTACACGGAATATGATAATTTTCGGGATTAAAGTTTTAATATTTTCATTGAATTTTTTTCATTAATACACAACAAGATTGTCTCTTTCCCTGAGTAATAATAAATGAAATTGAAATTTGTGAAAGTGCAAGTATTTGTTAATCAAACCTATCCAAAAATTTAAAACTTCAATATCTATATGAAATAAGATTTTTAATATATTTTCGTGTGAAATGCTATTACAATATATAAGTCTTGTTATTATACAAAAAATATTAACTTCAAATATGCAAAAATGCACTTTTAAAAAAACTATGGGAATCTACTTATACTAAAGTAACAATATCCTGTTCATAAAATGAAGATATGAAAAAAAGTGAAGAACTTTAAAACAGCCGCCGAAGTATTTTCACACATTCTCAGATTCATCTCAAAAATCCCCTTTTTCTCCGACAGAAGGAATTTATTTAGACATTCTATATTGTCTCATCCATTTGATACTGAATTCTATAATATTTGAAGACCATTTGATACTGAATTTGACATATTCCATTGTGTGAGTAAGTGCATAATTAAGAGAAAGGTTAGCCGCATGTTTTTGAAAGTCAGCCTTTGTGTGCAGTAGAGACAAACTAGGAAGTATCCCATTTATGCAGGTCCAATTTTAAATGCTTTCAAACTGAAAAGTCATGTTTGAAATATCATTGAGTGCATTGTTACCTTGAAAACTCATTTTCGTTGTTTCTTTTCAGAAGTAACAACTACAGGTTATTTTGAGATACAGTTTGATCTAATAAACTAACAATGATTGCTAAAAAAAAAACTATTAATCATGCTGTGGAAATATACACATATATATTCTATATACACCTCTCCATTATTTCATGGTAAAACTAAGTATTATGCTTTCTTCCTGTTTACCCTTCGCATATCTAAATATCTATATAATTTATTTCATCAAAATATTTTTGCATTATTACAATGTATTCATACACGTAAACATTTTAATTTCCAAAGAGCGTAATATTTGTTAAAACAGTGCGACATTTAAGTCTGGGACACCACAAAGTCCGGACTTTTAGGTACCCTTTCGAAAAGACATAATTTAAAAATTTTCCTGAAGTTTGGTGAGAATTTTTTATACTCATCTCAACATATCAATTTCAACTTCCACAATGTTGTAGTTTTCTTATAAACTTCTCTCAAAACTAAAAATCCCATGGGAGAATGGGGCATTTTTCATCCCCACCTGAAATCCAACCAAAATCCCACGGGAGAAAATAATATTATGGGATAATTTGTCCCTGGGAAAAAATCCCATGGTTGTTGCAAAAATGGGATTATTTCTCCCACAGGACAAAAACTTCCACTAAATGCAGAATATGGGATTAAATATCCCACATCTTGAAGTTAGGATTAAATATCCCACGTCTTAGCACATAATAGGAAAAAATCCTGTAATTACCTTTTGTATGAGTCATTTGTTCAATAACATTAAACTTATACAATGATGTACCATGATACTTGAATTGTATTTAGGTTTCAATTTCTTTCCATACCTAATTCACAATACAAGTCAATCAATGAATGCTATAGAAAAACAATAGGATCCAGGGACTTGAATTGCTCTTCTGATATATTGTACACCCTATCATCTCTATTTGAAGCCTCCTAAATATCCTGTATATATAGATAAAGCCTCGAAAGTCTAAAGGTAGGTCATAATGACCTACATTTTAAATGAAACACACTAAGAACCCAAGATCTGGAATGACTCTAAGCCAATTAGTACATGACAGTAGGTCATGCTGACTAACTTATCACTTGCCATTATCAGAGAATCCAAGATACACAAACTATGTTTAACGATTTTAAGCCAATTAATACCTAAAATATTTCTAAAATTATAAAATATCAAAAGTAGGTCACAGTGAACTACTTCTCAGATGACATACATTGATGACCTTAGATGCCACTTGCCCCAAGACACATGTACAGTTAGATTATACTATAGATCTAGTACTTATTGTGTTACTCTCTGATATGTATTTGTCATAGCATTACATAATTTAAAGCATTCTTAATATTCGTTCCTGCCCAACACATGATGATACTAAAAAATAAAGTTTTTTTTTTCATTTACTTGGTTCAGTACAATCACTAGATTTAGCTACATAGCTACAGTAGCTTTATTCACCTACCTCAGGCATCTTTATTTTTTAGCTTTTTCAATCCAAATTTTCACAAATTCCCTTTTCATTTAATAAAGACAAAAAGTTGCAATTAAATGGCTAGTTCTACTAAGGTATGTTTAAAAACACAATTTAAAACAAAAATAAATTATAAATTGATGCATTTGGACATTTTTAAGTAAAAGATGCATGTATTTCTAT
This sequence comes from Saccostrea cuccullata, assembly GCF_032062105.1. Taxonomy (NCBI): domain Eukaryota; kingdom Metazoa; phylum Mollusca; class Bivalvia; order Ostreida; family Ostreidae; genus Saccostrea; species Saccostrea cuccullata. Next base: position 5,007 of record NW_026937123.1, read on the forward strand.
TAATGTTTGAGTAACTTTCCACCCCTTTGTGTATGGTGAGGCATGGTCAAGTATGATCACTTAAGCATTTTAAGATTGTTTGATATATATATAAATATATATAGTTACTTCTTTGTTATTGGATGCCAAGAAATAAATGTTTGGTCATAAATAACTATTGTATATACAGCAAAACTCGTTTAGTACGAACACGGTTACTGCGAATTTACGGCTATAGCGAAGTCATCTTGAATCCCCAGCTATATAAATGTAATGCACGGTTATAACGAAACGGATAACATTAATAACTATTGTTATAACCGAGTTTTATACCCCAAAACTTTCACTGCAATTGCCGCGCAGAACATCCTCAAGATTTATTTTTCATAAATTGTTTTCAAATCAGATGAGTTTAATGTTGAAAATTATCACAGCATTAGATGTGCAACTTTGTGTGCAAATCCTGGGAAAAATGTTAATTTCAGAAAAAAAAGTTTGGTTTGGTAGCTAAATAAAGCTACCTCAGGTAGGTAAATAAAGCTACAGTGGCGTGGTAAAAGTGAAGATAATTTTATTTTTTCTCTATATATTTCATTAAAAACAACATTTTGTAAAATCATAGGTAAATGGTCAATTTTTGTCTAATTAAGGTCTTCCGTCTTCACGGAAGACCTTATGGTGATTCTACTGTTTCTTATTATTAAGGTCTTCCGTCTTCACGGAAGACCTTATAGTGATTGTATTGTTTCTTATTAAGGTCTTCCGTCTTCACGGAAGACCTTATAGTGATTCTACTGTTTCTTCTTATTATTAAGGTCTTCCGACTTCCTTCTGTAAAGACCTTATTGTTATTCGTCTGTTTTTTATTATTATTATTATTATTATTATTATTCTTTTTTTCATAGTTAGGGCGATATCTCAGCTGTGCGTGGAACGGATTTGAAAGATTTTTACAGGGATGATGCATCATAAAAATATCTCCAGACGTGTTTTTTATTTTTTCAAAATTCACCTTCGTTCGCGATTTTTGGGGATTTTTGTTTTTTTTTAAAGGCATTTTGTCCAGCAGTTTTCTCGAGAACGGCTAAAGATATGAAAATGAAACTCACTGAGGTGATAGAACATCAAACTCCATTATGGGGAACGGCCTTTATTTTTCGTCGTCGGCACTTCCGGTCGCAAACGGAAGTGAATTCAAAAAGTCCCATTTTTCAACTTTTTTGTTTTTCCATATTTTTCTATAGAATTTATAGGGTTAATAGTGTGTCTTATGAGAATTCTAAATATGTGTTTAGTATCTTGATGTGTGCATATATTGAAAAGATATAACCAAACCAAACCTTCTCCTACCGTCGGGGGTTCGAATCCCGCTGTGGGCGTTTCAATTTTTTTCTTTGTTTCTGTCTTTTTTCAGTTTCAAATGACTTTTATATCTTTTATATCACGTATGGAATATTTTGCCGATTTTTAAAAGCTATTTTTTGATATATTTGAGGAATACCTGTAATTATCATGATGTATGTTGAAAGACTGTTGTGAATAAACGTAAGCAAAAAATACATTCTGAAATCTATTTCATAGGATGACGCAGCATAGAACTCTAAAGAAAAGTCGGTCCGATGACCTGCTTGTTGCTCCAGCAACAAGAACGCATCTAGTTATTAAGGTCTTCCGACTTCCTTCGGAAGACCTTATTGTTTTCCTTCTATTTTTGAGGTCTTTTTTTCATAGGAAGACCTTCTTGTTATTCTTAGGTTTCTTTTCCACTTTTATTATTCTTTTTTTTTCTTACCGATTTTGTGCACGCGATTTATCAAAAACGGCTCGATGGATTTCCATGAAACTTTCAGGACTTATTTTACATTACTTAAACCTTATGCATTTTTTTCTGATTTGATGACGTCACTTCCGGTTTGAAGATATTGCCGATTTTATGATTTTTGAAAGGTCAGTTTGTCCGCAGACTTTCTCAATAATGGCTCAAGATGGAAACATGAAACTTTCAGGTATGATAGACCAAAGTCTGTAGATATGTATAACGTATTTCATTTTAATCGGAAGTGCCGCACGTCGGCGCTCGCTATGGCCCGAAAATAGTCGTATCGCGAATTTCAAAATTTTTAACACTTTTTCTACGATATCTTTTTACCTGGAAATATTTTGTGAAAACATATAGAACAAAACAGAATTCCAAGATGTTTCAAATAAATTGTAAATATGTGCCCCTAAAATTAGGGGCTCAGAGGGGCGAACAGATTTTTCTTTATATCTCAAAAAAGTATTGAGAATTTGTAATACATCAAAGAAGCAAAGTTGTTCAAAATGTCAAGCTTTATCTAATGGTGTCGTCAAAATTCCAGCGACGTCACTTCCTGTCTTTTTGAAGTGTTGCAAAATTGAATATTTTTGCCGTTTTTGACAGGTTTGGGGTTTACAAATGTCACTGGATTTTTAAAACGTATTTTTCCGTCCGTCGACGTCACTTCCGGTAATAATCGGAAGTCGCCATGTTAATAGCTTCTTTTGATGCAAAATTGAAATTTTAAAGTCACTGGAGACTACTGAGCTCATTGCTTTCTTTGTTGACGTCACTTCCGGTACTTCCGGTAAAAACCGGACGGAAGACCTTCTCGTTGCTTTGCAACGAGCTCGGCTCTAGTTTATTATTATTATTATTATTATTATTATTATTATTATTCTATTTTCATAGTACAGCCGATATCTCAGCTATGCGTGGACAGATTTCAAAGATTTTCTCAGGGAAGATGCATCATGAGAATATCTCCAGACGTGTTTTTCATTTGTTCGAAATTCACTTCCGTTCGCGATTTTGGGGGATTTTTGTATTTTTTAAAGGGCATTTTGTCCAGCAGTTTTCTCGAGAACGGCTAAAGATATGAAAGTGAAACTCACTGAGGTGATAGAACGTCGAACTCCATTATGGGCAACGACCTTTATTTTTCGTCGTCGACACTTCCGGTCGCACACGGAAGTGAATTCAAAAAGTCACATTTCTCAACTTTTTTGTTTTTCAATATTTTTCTTTAGTATTTACAGGGATTATAGTGTGTATTATGAGAATTCTAGATATGTATTTAGTATCTTGATGCGTGCATCTATTGAAAAGATATGACCAAACCAAGCTTTGTCCCACTGTCGGGGGTTCGAATCCCGCTGTGGGCGTTGAAATTTTTTTTTCTTTGTTTCTGTCTTTTTTCAGTTGCAAATAACTTTTCTCTCTTTTTTAACATGTATGGAATATTTTGCCGATTTTTAAAAGCTATTTTTGAGATATTTTGAGGAATACCTGTAATAATTATGAGATATGTTAAGAGGCTGCTGTAAATGAACGTAAATGAAAAAAATACATTGAAATTTTGTGGGATGACGCAGCATAGAATTCTAACGAAAATCGGTCGGAAGACCCTGCTTGTTGCACCAGCAACAAGAACGCATCTAGTTATTCTTATTTTTTAGACAAATTTTGTGCACGCGATATCTCGAGAACTATTCATCGGTTTTTCATCAAACTTTCAGGGATGATGCGCTCTTATATGCCATTGATAATTTTGGTAAAATTTTGGAACAAGTCGCTTCCGGTTCCAAGTTATGGCCATTTTTCTGATTTTAAAATTAAATTTTGTCAGTTCGAGATCTAAAGAACTACTAATGATATGAACTGGAGACTTGTTAGAGAACATAGGGCATGACTTCCAGCTCTGCGGAATGTCCTTTTCGTGTGTCGTCAATACTTCCGGTCGCTACCGGAAGCGAATTTAAAAAATTACAATTTTCAACTTTTTTGTTTTTCATTATTTTTCTGTGATTTTTATAGGGTTAATAGAGACTCTTTACTGAATTCTAAATGTGTAATTTGTTTTAGAATTAAAAAAGCCAATCTTGAGAAATTCGCATTTAAAAATTTGAAGCGGTGTTCCCGATAGCGTAATGGTTAGCGCGTTGGATTTTCACGCGGGCGACCCGGGTTCGATCCCCCGTGTGACCGATATTTTTTTACGACTTTTTCAGCTAGATTTTTCGTTTTTTATTTCAGAATCGGACGGAAGACCTCTCGTTGCTCGCAACGAGATCGTTTCTAGTTATTATTATTATTCTTTTTTTTTAGACAAAATTTTGTGCAGGCGATTTCTCGTAAACTATTCGGTGGATTTCAATGAAAATTTCAGGAATTATAGGTCATTATATGAATTTTATATAAAATTCCGTTTGTTGGAAAATTCGGTACCAGTGCCAAGTTATGGGCAATTTCCTGATTTTAAAATGCAATTTTGTCTTCGAGTGTTCTCGAAAACGGCTAAAGATATTAACTGGAGACTTGTTAGAGATGATAGACCATGAGTTATAGATGTGCAATTTTGACTTCGTTTGCGTCGTCAGTACTTCCGGTCGCTACAGGAAGTGAATTCAAAATGTACACTTTTTCAACTTTTTTTGTTTTTCAATATTTTTCTTTGATATAGTTAACGGTAACTAAGACCCTACTAGAAAGGCCTAATATATAATTCATTTAAGAATTGATCAATCCACACACTAGATATTCGCATTTAAAAATCTGAAGCGTGTCCAAGATGGCGGGGCGTCTCCGTGAACTCCGCCATTAAGCAAGTCGGGTTCTAGAAGGTCAGCTGAGCGTTTAGATGAACAAAACTTCTACCAAAAAGATTTATGAAATGTAAAGGATTATTTAGATTGCTACATCGCAATTACGTTGCACTGAGTATAATTTTAATATGAGGTTTCCTCAAACGTCTATTGAAATTGCTTTTGTCTGCATCTCAAAGTAGAATACAACATGACTACAAGTGGAAATACGATGACAACAATCTTTTGTTTTGCACCAGGGAAAACTTATCCTAAACCATGGTTATAAGTAATAGCTTTTCAAGAAACTTGCCTGACTTGATATTCACTATGTTTCTGAAGTATTACTTGACTTCTGTTTATTTTTCCACGCAGGCTTGTGACATAAATGAATAGAAAAGACAAAAATAAGAAAAACATTTTTTAAAAAGATTGTTTATTAAAGGTTAAATAAATATTCTTGAAATAAATGCAAGTTATTGAACATAAATAGTATCACATTCCTTGACCGTCGGAGGGCGAGTGATTTTTTTTACAGTGAAACATTCCAGTCTTTTCATGAACGTGTAACTCATCTCCACTTTGGTGGAAAACAGGATACAAAATTCGTGGAAAATCTTACCGAATTTACAGCTTTAGTGTTACTTAGCCGTATACGATATTATATTTGTATAATGTGATAAATATACTTTCTAACGCTCGAAATTTTAAGAACATACATTTCTAATTTTCATTGAAGCTATCAAATTCAATAGATCAAATATTTCAAAGGAATAGCGTTAAGAACTACTTGTGACGTTTGGCACGAAATAATGTATCGTGACCCGACTTAAGTAGTAGACAAATGGTGACAATAGTGCAGAAATATATAACATTGGCATGCCTGTATATGGAGTTGCATGGAATAAAAAGTTGAATACATATCGAAAAAAGGAAAGAAAACAGTATCATCTGTTCATCAATAATAGATTATCTATCCTAAAAATTACTGTTAAAACTCAAGTAACAAATTCCGATGTGATCATCTTGAGCAATGTTTAGCAAGCTGGCTGTCATTTTACAATTCCAAACTGAATATTTAAAAAAAATGTAATGTATGTTGTAATCAAAAAACCAATCTTGCGATATTCGAATGTTAAATTTGAAGCGGGTTCCAAAAGGCGTAATGGGTACCGCAATGGATTTTCACGCTGGCGACCCGGGTTCGATCCCCCTTGTGTCCGATTTTTAAAATCTCTTTTTAAGTCTAATTTTACGGGGTTTTTTTTCTGAATTGGACGGAAGACCTCTCGTTGCTCGCAACGAGTTTCGTTTCTAGTTATAATTTTTATTCTTTTTTTGACAAAATTTTGTGCACGCGATTTCTCGAAAACTATTCAGCGGATTTCAGCGAAACTTTCACAAAATATGCGTCATTATATGAAGTTGTGCAGTCTGTAATTTTTTTTGGTAAATTCACTTTTGGTGCCAAGTTATGGACGATTTTCTGATTTTAAAATGCGATTTTGTCGCGCACTTTTATCGAAAATGGCTGAGGATTTGAACTGGAGACTTATTGAAGATGAAAGATCATGATTTTGTGGTTTGCAGAATCGCCTTTTCGTGCGTCGTCGGTACTTCCGGTTTCTACCGGAAGCGTATTCAAAATATGCAATTTTAAAACTTTTTTGTTTTTCAATATTTTTCTTTGATGTTATTATTTCAAATAGAGACACATTTGCAAATGCGTAATATGTAAATTGTTTTAGAATTGAAAAAGGCAATCTCGAGATATTCGCATTTAAAAATTTGAAGCGGTGTTTTCAATGGCGGAATGGTTAGCGCGTTGGATTGTCACGCGGGCGACCCGGGTTCGCTCCCCCGAATGTCCAAATTTTTAAAATAATTTTTTTCTGCTAGATTTTTCGTTTTTATTTCAGAATCGGACGGAAGACCTCTCGTTGCTTGCAACGAGTTTCATGTCTAGTTATTATTATTATTCTTTTTTTTGACAAAATTTTGTGCAGGCGATTTCTCGAAAACTATTCAGCGGTTTTTCATAAAACTTTCACAAAATATTTGTCATTATGTGAAGTTGTTACATCCGAAGAGAAATTTGGAAAATGCTCTTCTGGTGCCAAGTTATGGACAATTTCCTGATTTTAAAATGCAATTTTGTCGCCCCTTTTTCTCGAAAATAACTAAGTATATGAAATGGAGACTTATTGGAGATGATAGATCATGACTTTCTGGTTTGCAGAATCACCTTTTTGTGCGTCGTCAATACTTCCGGTCGTTACGAGATGCAAATTAAAAAATATCGTATTTTCTAACTTTTTTGTTTTTCAATATTTTTCATTTATTTTTGGTATGTTAATAGAAACCCTTCTTATGATGCTTACTTTATAATTTGTTTGAATATTCATTAATCCAAACTCCAGATAAAAGCATTCAAAAATCTGAAGCGGGTCCAAAATGGCGGCTGTCTCCGGTATTTCGCAATCGGGGTTTACGGAGGCAGCTGAGCGTTTGCTTGAACGAAGGTATCATAAGGATAAATGAAATGTAAAGGAATTCTTGGATTGACACGTCGTAGTTACGTCGCAATTCTGTTTCAAACTAACGTATCTTCTATAATGGGTTTTGGCTGGATCTCAAAGTAAAAAAAAAAGAAGAGACATAATAATATTATGCAAATGAAATTCGATGCTTAATATCTTGTGCACGACGGAAAAACAGATCTTAAATCATAGTTATAAGTAATACTCTCTCAGAAAGAATATCAATGAAATTGTAAGTATACTGAAAGGAAAAAGAAACGCAGGGTAGCATAAATTTCGATAAAAATTTGACCATATGACCGAAAATTACGAAAATTGGTCGGAAGGGAAATTTAGTTACTGTGCATCAAAATCAGTATTCAGAATTACTCAACCGTAAAATTTATGACGTCACGTAGGGAAAACGCTAAAAAGCCCAAAACACGTGCAATTTGATAACAACGAGTTTGTCAACAAATCTTGTTGCATTATTTGATGCATATGAAGTATGCACATCGTTTTTCATTATTAAGAGACATTATGAATTTATTGCAATCTTGGCACAGTTTACGGAAGTTCAATGGGGTCTTGTTTTCGAATTGCCTAATTAATGAAAAAGGCAACAACGGTTTACTAAGCAGTCTCTTGTAAATTTTCCCCCATAAAACGTTTTAGCCGTTGTCAGAGAGGGTCTGGAGTGGTTTTCAATCAACCGTGACGATGACGGTAACGCGAAACAGAGTCATGTTACGAGCGAGTTATTCGTCCTGCTGTCTCTTAAATCGCCACCTTACTACCACAAAAACAGCCATTTATAGAGTAGATGATTATAATCAATACATTCGTACGAAATTTGAAAGAAAACATTTCTGCAATTTGGTTTTTTGAGCCAGTCAACTTACGGTTGTATTCCTCTCACTGGCGCATGCGCGCACCGTTTGACTTATTTTTTGAGTGGTTACCCATGCTAAATATAGCCAGGATTTGAAAGATAAACCCTCTGATGAAATTCCATGCAAAGGAGAAATAAGACTCTGACAAATGCACGAGATAGACATTGAAGATAATGAGAGTTTTCGATTTTCACTTTTGGGGGGTATCGTCATTTGACCTTCAATAACTTATGAATAATTAGACAAAATCATATGAGAATTTGGTTATATCTTTTTGAAAGATGATTTTAAAAGGTAGATAGGAAAACTAAAAAGTATTTTCAGAAAAACAAATTTAATTCACCTCAAAAGTTTACCCTGCGTTTCTTTTTCCTTTCAGTATATAAAACTTAACCACTGTCTTTCCGATGCACATTCGAATAGAAAAGACAAAAATAAGAGAACCATTTTTTGACAGATCTTTTAATGGAGTTTATATCAGCATTCTTTTCTCAAAGAGCTGATTCAAGTTATTGAGCATAAATGGTATCCAATTCCCTGACCGTCGTTAGGCGAGCATTTTTTTCGGCGAAACAGTTCAACCTTTTCATGAAAGTTTAACTAATCGGGAGAGTTCACTTTGGGGATAAACAGGGAATTTTTAAAAAGTTAAAAATCCATAGCTGTTTCACCGCTTTAGTGTCACTTGCTTACAAACGATATGGAATTTGTAAAATGTGTTTAATATACCGGGTACTTTCTAATCCTCGAATTTTAGGCTATAAGAACACATTTTTTATTTTATTGAAGCTATCACACCTATTTAATAGAACATTCCAAAGAAAAGGCGCTATGATTAACTCGTAGCGTTTGGCGCGAAATTATGAATAGTGACTTGCCTTTCATAATTCTAAGACAGAAAGCACTGTTATACAGAGGTATATACAAGAAGATTCAGAGCAGAGGTCTCAACACTGTAATATTTAGCTTGTTGGATATTCATGCTGGCAACTCAATCCCTCTTGTGTGCAATTTTTGTTTACTTTTTTAGGTCGATTTTACGCTTTCTTACCGGAATCGGAGGGAAGACCTCTCGTTGCTCGCAACGAGTTTCTCATCTAGTTTAATTACTTATTTCAGTACTTAAACCAGAAAATGTGTAGTTATCTTTCTTTAAAAGATCATTACACGTTTAATATGTAGTAAAATATAGTTCATCACTAAACATCAGTTCTAAAATTCAAGATCAATATTGACTATATAATTCATTGTGAGTATATGACTTAAAAATTCATGTCACACTTAAATTACAATATTTTTAAATTATCAATGCTTATCAGATAAAAAAACTATTGTTTTTTTAACTACAACAATTTCTTGGATTATTAAGAAATTTTTGATTAGGTCTGTCAAGAAATGTTGTCATACCAGCGATTTTACAAAATACTGTTTTCAATGAAATATATAAAGAAAAAATAAAATTATCTTCACTTTTGGCACACAACTGTATGAAGGTAACTTAAGCTATGTAGCTAAATCTTGTACCAGACTGTTTAATGTTTGCCTGTTATATCACAATCTATTTTGTTGATAAATTTTAATAAATTAACCGATACTCACACGCCTCGATTTGCGTAGGGGTGATTATGGACTAATTCAAGCAAATTAAACCAACATCTCAATGAAATGAATATAAATGAGACTAAAATGATTCAAGTGTACGTGAATTAATCCTTTCGACAGACTGCAAAAAAACCACTCACCAGCTTCTTTTCCGAGTTCTTGCATCTCTGTTGCAACAATGCATTTACAGAGTGTATTTCTTTACTGCAGTGAAAAAACGTAGTTGAGATCTCAATCAAGATCTTCACTACTAGTAATTCGGTAACGAGTGGATTCGTCCCGACTTTGTGGATTCACTCCAGGAGTTTCAGACCCCATTCTCAATAAAGTATTTAATGTGTTCCATAACGACTATATTTTATACTTTATAAATAAATGTTCCCGTATTTTTAATCATGGTAGCATTTTGAAGGTGTTTTAAAATAAAATACTCAACCAAGGGAATTTACATGAAATAAAAATGAAGGACAAGTAGGATTGCTTGATTGTATTTTGTTTAGTTTAAGGTCCCTCTTGAGAATTTTTCACTCAAGTGGAGAGGCCAAAAATGACTGGTGGAGAGCTGCAAGTTTTTGTCCTAAACTCGTCACTAAGGGTTGAGCAGGGGGGTATTTTTTTAGTGCCAGCACCTACTATGACACCGGACCTCAGTTTAAAAGATCTCAACTGAAGGACCGGTCTCCACGTCCCACAGTGGAAATCGAAACCAGGTGTAAGGATCAATTCCTTATGTCACGACTCTAGAGCAGACGCTATAACCACTGCATCACCAAGGCAACAGGACAAGGAGGAAGCCTATAGTCCCCTAGCTCATGTTTCACTGATCAAGGGGTCTAATAAATTCAAACAATATACAAGCAAGTACCTAACTGTGTAAAACCTAATAAATTTATTTTTACCATTAAAGGAGCTAGTTAAATTTTCTCCTTTTCTCAATAACTTATTTAAATCTTAAAAACTGTCACAGGTGGCATAAAAGTCAAGTCTCAACCGGGACTCGAACCCAGAGCCTCTGGCGTACTGCGCCAGTGCTCTAACCCACTGAGCTATTGAGACACGAGATATTGAATGACTTTCACGCAAATGTGAACACAGTGACACATTCCCCCTCTTGGCCACTGAAGAGAACACACGTACCAGTACGATTGACTGAAAAGTAAAAAAGTTATGATCATTTAAGAGAACACACCCATACGATTGACTGAGTATAATGCTATTACATGGTGAAGGATTCTCCCCATGAAAATTTCAGTCCTTTTACAATTTATCATTTTAGATTAAGAAAGTTCAGGCTTTAACAAGAAAAATAACACCAAACTAGGCAAATTTTATTGAAAAGTAAAAATGTTATTGCAATTTAAGAGAACACACCAGTACGTTGAGTATAATGCTATTACATGATGATGGATTCTCCCTATAGATAGTTTTCGATTGACCTAAATTTAGCAAAAGTTACCTCCCGTTGGCCGCCATACTGGAGGTCCAAATGCTCATATTCCTTCATTGTTCAACCAATTTTAAATTTTTATATTTGCGATTTAGAATTAGGAATCGTTATTTTTCTGAAGTATATAAATTTTTGGAAGCCTCCTTTATTTAAAAAAAATTATTTAATAAAAATTTTCCACCAAATATTTATGCTATATTTTCTTAAACTTGGTAAGACAAAGAGGAAAACTCACCGAGTCGACCTCCACTATGGCGACCAACGGGAGGTAACTTTAGGTCAATCGAAAACTATCTATATAAATTTCAGTCCTTTTACAATTTATCATTTTAGATTTAGAAAGTTCATGCTTTTACAAGGAAAATAACACCAAAATTGCCAAATTTTATTGAAAATTAAAAAAAAGTTTTATCCATTTAAGAGAACACACCCATACTATTGACTGAGTATATAATTTATATTACATGATGATGGATTCTCCCGATGAAAATTTCAGTCATTTTACAATTTATCATTTTAGATTAAAAAAGTTCATTCTTTTACAAGAAAAATAACACCAAACTTGCCAAATCTTATTGAAAAGTAAAAAAAGTTATGATCATTTAAGAGAACACACCCATACGATTGACTGAGTATATAATGCTATTACATGATGATGGATTCTCCCCATGAAAATTTCAGTCCTTTTACAATTTATCATTTTAGTTGAAGAAAGTTCATGCTTTTACAAGAAAAATAACACCAAACTTGCCAAATTTTATTGAAAAGTAAAAAAAGTTATGATCATTTAAGAGAACACACCCATACGATTGACTGAGTATAATGCTTTTACATGGTGATGGATTCTCCCCATGAAAATTTCAGTCCTTTTACAATTTATCATTTTAGATTTAGAAAGTTCATGCTTTTACAAAAAAAAAAAAAAAAAAATAACACCAAACTTGCCAAATTGACTGTTATACACACAAGTTTTAAGATAAAAATATGTCATACCTATAGTGTAGATCTGTAAATGAAAAGCATTCCTTGAAGATACAAATTTTAATTTGTTTAATAAGAGTAATATGAAGATGTGGAATATATTATGTTTCTTAATTATGAAAATAAGTTGCAACAGATCTTTGATTGATCAAACTATGAAACAGTAAATTCAGTTATTTTGAAATTTTCATTTCAACAGATATCAATCACTGTTTTAATTTGGTAATAACAAAAAGATTTGGTCAAAATTTTTAAACCAACTCTTGATAAACAGCTAAACAAGGTCATCTAAGTTCTTATTATGAAGTGCAATAATTAATTAAACTACTTTGGGGGGGGGGGGGGGAGTATGTTTATCAATCAGTCAATCAGCACTTCAACATTTTGAAATGCGCCACTGGAAAATTTTTTAAAATAATTTTTAGAGTAATTACTCTGAAACAAGATATACACGAATGGATAATAAACAGGTAATGCCTCGTGTCATGATCAGTCGCTGAGTCAGTGTGGAGATGAATTTTTGAATATATGTGTATATGATCGTATAGACTGAAACTCTGAGAGGTGTGAGAACATTCCTTCGGGCTAAATGTTCCAATATATTTTCAAGGGTGTGAAATCGGGACCCATTCAATGATTTCAATCTGTCCGCTCTTTTTCAAGGTTATAAAGATTTTTCAGTTTTAATAAATTTCTTTAGATCTCGTGAAAATTCATTTGCAAATCTTTTCTTTCTTGACAACACAAATACAAGCCTAGGGGTTTTAATTAAGACTGTTTTTTCAAGTTTCAACATTGGAGAAAGTGAATTTATTTCAAATATTTTTTACATAATTAGTTATTATATTAAAAATTACAATTTAACAATTACTGCAATTTCTTGAAAAACAAATAATTTTTAAAGCTGATATCCAGGAAATTCAAACTGATTACCGATAGGATACTGTTCATGATTGATTATTTAGTATTATAAACTATTTTATTATAAGAGTAAAGAAATAAATATAATGAACATAGTAATTTTAGTTGATCTAATTTCTAATTTTATTTTCCTATACTCTACTATACAGGTTCACCTTTCCCCTATCTACCAACTTTGGTGTAGACTATACTAATTAAGTTATTATCTCACCTGGTCAAATTCCCATTTTGCACACATTTTTCCTATGCTAAAATTCAAATGTGTGCAAAACGAGAACAAACCCATGTCAAAATTGGTTAAGCTTTTATGAAAATAATGTATGACTTGCTCTCTCCCGACTCAGGGGTCAGCAGTAGAGTTTGAAAAAAAAATTCCAGAAAATTTAAATTTAGTTGTTAACGGGATAAAGGGAATAAAATAAATATCGTTGCTCGGGTAGTTAGAAGAAAAGTTTTGACTTTTAGTCAGTCGATCGGGACAGAGACATTTATAACTAACAGGAGAAGGCAATATAATTAACCAACATCATTTTACGATAGCCGCACTTTTTTTGGTGATAGAAAGATTGCACTCATGACGCAGCACAGTTAAGGTTACAAATGGAAATATCGGCGATTTTGTAAGATAAAAAATACATACTTTATTAGGATGGGCGAATCTTTTTAGGAAATCACTGATAGAAAAAAAAATGTAATGCAGTTTAAATCTACATGTTGGTGACATCTAGATTTTTTATTTAGACTTGTCATATGATGTCGACGTCACATGACTTTGGCAATTATACTTGCAGTTTAGAGGTCATCTATAAATTTCAATATTGCAAGGGCATAATCAAGTTTAAAATCTTAGTTTATTTTATAATCCTTTTCAATACTATATGTATTTTGTGAAAAGTGCTGCGAACCTATATAGATTTCCTTTTTTGATTGGTAAAATTTAATTTGTTGGACGGCAGGTTAAATATTTTGCTGGTCAACTACATTAAATATAGCTATGATTAATTTATTTGCAAGATTTCAAGAGGTTCGCAGCACTTTTCAAATATCTTAATGCTTCTTGAGTTAATGTGTAAAATTTTGACAAGATACATCGAGGGTATGCCCTTGCAATAAATCGATTTATTAGGGCCCTTCCATTATTTTTTCAATGAATCTGCATACAAACACACGACAGTATCGCCTGTCTGGAGAATGCACATACAGTTTATAAATAAAATACTAAAATAGACATCGCATCCAAGTTAATGGCTTTTTATTTTACTGCAAATAATGTTTTATTTGAGAACAAAAGACATTTTTCATTGTACAAAATATGACTTGATCAGCCTCTCACTGTGTAAAAACTGCGTCATTTTTTGCGAGATGACGTCACATTGACAAGTGCATTGCTATCGATGCATCGTTTGTATACTGTTGTGTGGGATTTAACAAACGACAAAACTGCATGTAATAGTAAGTTTGTATGTAGTATACAGCTATCCAGCTGTTTGAAATAGCAAATAATTTCATTTTGTGGTATTCTGAACACCTTATATTATGCGTGACGTCATAGTAAACATTCCCCGTACAAATTAGGCCCCGCCTCCTTATTGTAACCTTAACTGTGCTGCGGATGTTAAATATTCTGTTAATTTCATGTCAACACTTGGGGGAAGCTTTGTATAATCAGGCCTTATACGTTTCATAGTTACCGAATAACCATGAAATGGATATTTTTTTAGCTTTCCGTTCTTATTCTATGTTTAGTGTTGATGAGGATAGCTCTAAGTTAGGACAATTTGTAAGATTTTAACATAAAGAGAGAGAGAGAGAAAAAACATTTGAAAGAAAAAAGTAGTCTCAGCGATTGTTAGCCTTACGCATTTTCTTACACATATTTCTATGAGTTCAGCAAGTTGTCACTATACGTACTGTGTACATTCAGTATATGGTTGGAAAGTTTATTTGGATTATGTGTACAAATTATACATTAATTACTTTAAATTAACCTCTCATCCACAAACAAATTAACAAGCAAATTTAATTTCGGCATTGACGACTTTTTTAATCATTTTTGTTCCTAATTTTTATCAAGTGAACTTCATTATTCAACATTAAAACAAGTTCCGTCATATATATTTCTCAGTATTACTTTCTCTATATACCAACTTCTCTAAAAAGCCAACTTTGATTACTTAAGATAATTTAAATAAAGGATCTATAAATTGTCTTTTATCTCTATTAAACTCTCAAAAAAGAAGTTTTCGCCCAAACCACTTTATAATTAAAGATACATTGGCTATTATTGTTTAGATAAAATATTAATTTTAGGTAAACAAAAACACAATATGCATTTTAAATCTGTATCGTTGATCCTACAAAGGGACATAACTCTGTATAGAGAATCGTATTATGCGCAGCGTATTATGCATATATTGGCCACGTGCATGTCCTCAATAGTAACAAGATTAGGTCGAACGTGAGAATTTTCATAGCAAAAATTATAGGTATTGATTTATCATTTATTTAGTTGTTAATACATACATGTAACAACTTTTAATAGTTTTTTTTCGTAGACGTGTCAAAATTTTTTTTTTTTTACTTGGAGAATCGACTATGTTACATCATGTAGATAAGATTAGTTAATACTTATTTAAAGTCGGATACATCAGCAAAGAAAATTAGCTCTGAACAGTTATTTTTTGACTACATGTTGACTTCAAAACGCTAAAGATAGATTTGGACGGGACCATATTTTGCGCGGGGTGGTCTACGTAAAGTTCAACGTAAATTTTTTGTTTTATTTTTCATTTTAATTTAATTTCACAGAAAATGTATCAACCGTCTTCGTATTATCAGTTTTCATAATCTTGTCTTATGTTTGAATAATAATGAAGCAACTTAAGCATGTTAAGTCTGGTGTTAAACCTACCCCCCCCCCTTTCTAACTTTAGCAAAACCAATGCATGTATCTACACGTCCGAATCTAGATATTCCAGCCAGACACTTATGCTTTTTTCCCCTAAAAAAAAATGCATTTTTGATGAATCTGTCCAAAGTTCAAAAGGTTACAGAAGAAAAGATAATTGAATTTTAAATATATCATTAAATTAAATTTCCTTAGATTTTTAACCAAAAAAATCGGATACAAATTTAAATTTGTTAATACATATAATTTTATCCAAAAAATAACGCATGCCGTTTTTTGTAATTCATAAGTTGAGGTAGAAATGTACGTTGAACAATAATTTTCAAAACCTGAAATGCAATAAATTATTTTGTATACTGTGCGTGAATACAGGACTACCAGGGGTATATACACTTATTATAATGCAATATAAATAAACAGGAAATTACAGGTGTCAGTATAATTTATATATGTGGAGTCGAATTCATGAGTATATACATGTACGTGGATGTCTGAGTTACAATGTAACCCTCGGAAAAAGCCCCGCGGGTGAATCTTACGATAGATTTTCATCAAATGTGTGTATGGAGTAAACCAATCATGCTTATAATGCGCTGGAGTTATAAAGAAATGAATATAATTACATGCCCCCTATATCACTCGATTTCTAAACATTTGCAATATGGGTTGAGAATATTTTTTTATAAAATAAAATATATAAAATCTATCGAAAAACCATGCAACAAATGCAAGTACTAATGCAGTACGTAGTTATACATTTTATAAAAAAAAAGAAAGAAGAAAATCATAAAAGTGAAGAAAAAACATCTATTTTAAGGTGAGACATTTAACTTTAGTTTAATGATTTAGACTTTGATATCCCTATCATTTACAATCAGAAAAGCCCGAAGACTGACAAGAAATTCTAATTTTCTCGTCTTCATTTTTTTTTAAACTAACAGGGCAGCAACGGGGGGGGGTCTCGTTAACTCAGTGTTAAATTAACTGACATGTGTCAAAAAACCTAGATAACAGATATAGGCCTATACATACCATTTTGTTAAGTATGAAGGGGTCGTGGAAGGGGCCGGGGCGCTTGATGCGATCTTAAATATAATTATAATATGCTTGTCACGGTGACATGATTTGAAAAAAAAAAACAGTTTTCCCCATATACTAGTATATCTTTTTCCAAGTTCCCATCCATCGACATCGTAATGCTGAGTAAAATATATATGTGCTTGAAATTTTTGCACTAATTTGCACCATTTTTGGTCAAATGACAGACAAACACAATTAGCGTAAATAAATAAATAAATTAATTAAAATTAATTAATTTAGAATTTAGACCAGAACTGAGCAGGTAATATAAAAAGATTAGAAATGTCCACATTGAAAAAAAAATTAAAACAGTTGGGTCTAGGCCTACTGCAGATACATGGGTAATCAGTCTGTTTTTCGGGTTTTAGTGTGTGTGCACTTAGTCGAAGTCAGAAGAGCGCTTTATAAAGACAATCTTGGGAGTCCTAAAATTGGAAATAAGAAGTCAACGTTATACTAAGTAAGAAGGGTTAATTCACGTATGTTTTAAATCAACTGATTGATTTAGCTTGTGTGAATTACTCCATTAACATCACAAAATGTTCACTGGCATTCTGCAGTCAGCCAGTGTCTGAAGGAATTAGCTTTGTTTACATGTACAAAACTGATGAGTGATGTAAGTATCAGCATGCTATGAATTTAATTGAGAGTCATCCGGTAAAATGGAATCTGGGACCTAATACCAAATATGCTATATACCAATCGAAAAAAAAAATGTTATGATCAGAGTCATCAGACTAATCCTAATAATCTGATAATGTTGACAGATGCTTGATTCCTTTTAACATTTAGAAAGTATAATTATGTTTACACAAGAAAATAAATAGATAACCAAATTTGCCATATATTTCAATGGGTGAAAAAAGAAACAAATTGAAAGAATTGTAGTCTTCTGCTCTAGGTGTCTTCGTGGGTTAGATGTCATTATTAAGGTTTTCCGTTTCCAACGGAAGACCTTCTACTGATTCTGTTGTTAAAGATTATTAGGGTCTTCCGCTTCCTTCGGAAGACCCTACTGTTATTCTACTGTTTCTTATTATTATTTTTTTTTTTTTTTCCCGCTCGATTTTTGACAGGCGATTTCTCAAAGACCTTTGGACTGATTTTTATGAAACTTTCAGGTTAGATACCTTGTAATTAAACCTATTTACACCTGTTTTCAATTTTTTGATGCATACCTTTAATCGTGAGTTATTGCCCTTTAATTGATAATTTTGATGTCTCGTTTCCACTAAAAATCTCAAGAACGACGTAAGATATTTACACGAAAGTTGGAGAACTTGTAGCCAATACATTGTAGATGTGCAGAACGATAAAATTATAAGCTGATTTCCTAAAGTTTGGAAGCTATAAAACGGCAAATTTTAGTAATTTTTTTTCTTGAATTTTCGCTACTTTTTGTGTAATAACTTTTGAACCGAGAATAATTTGGTAAGAAATATAGAACAAAAGTTGTGTGTAATTACGAGAGCTTTCATATTAGATTAATGAAAAGGGGCTGGCCCCTATAATTAGGGGTTAATAGCTCATACACGTTTTTTCTGATAGCTTAAAATATTGGTATATTATGAAAAAGTTTGACTGAAATAATTTCGAACTTATAAAATCTTGTCATTTGATATAAAAAGAAATAAACTTCCAGCTATATTTAATTGTTTTTTATATAAAACAAGTACATGTATGTGAGAAACCTTTCAGGAACAAGTTGTCTACTATATCCAGCCAAGCTGCATACATGTGCACATTTTTAGTTGATGCATCTAAAAGATATAGTTTTGATTCGGTGTTTCTTTGTTTTCTTTTTATTCAAATAATTTTAAAATGTGATAATGTACACAACAATAATTAGTACCTAGTTTAGAGGATTTTTTCGCGCTTGTTTGTAAACAACGCGCGGCATTGTGGGAAATAGGAAGGTACTAAAGACGCGATGTACTAAACACTGATTTGACCTGATTCAAATTTGTCTGTAAATGTTCCAAACAATTGAATTTTTGTATAGCATATGCCTCGAAGTCATAAAGTCTGTACATAAGTAATTTAAAATACTCAATATTACCATTTAATTAAAATTAAAACGTCAGGTAAATATCAGGTCTCTAGTATATCCCGTTTTTTGTGCCCCTTCGAGTCGACGTCGGACACATGTTTGTCATGGTTTACAAACTGAAAATAGAATGATTTGTGAAGTTGAACATTTTCTCACAAAGAATCCGTTTGTAGACATGCACACTCATTTAATCTGGAGCTACGAAGTACTTTGTCACTTCTCTGGAACATTATTCTATTAAGCAGAATTATCCCGATTCATATATTCTAAGAATCTTGTGTGAATTGTTTACGAGGAAATTCTGACTGTCACATTAACAAGGATGAACACTCTTGACTCTGCTCCGGATTCCCCAGTGGATAATTGTCTCGAGTGATGAAAGAGCTGACGGCGACATTTTAATGTATGATTGGCTTGGACCATTGGAATGAAGGTTAGAATATTTTTATTACTTAAAATTTACACTACTGATTACATGACAGTGATGTACATTGATGTTATTAGAAATACACAGACACACTGATATATTATCTGTTTTACAGTTCAGAAGCTGTCTGTTTGCCTTGTAAATCCCCACAGCTTTATATTTTATTTTTTTTTAATTTGAGGATGTAATTTCAACAGTCCTACTATCTATCATAGTGATCATACTCTATAATTCAAACTGCACCTACTGTTACAGAATATATTCAACTAATTGGGAAGTTTCTAGTATGCCGGTCCCCAGAATCACGCGATTGCGCATGAGCAGTTATTTCCCTTGCCGTTGCTATGCAGAATGTAAACAAACCGCAATTTCCCACTCACTTCAACAAAACGCATCCGATCGAGTGATTAGGGTTAGGTTGTTTATTTTTTTAAATTGTCTTTTTTAATAAATCCACTCTGTATTCTTTAATTCTGACTTAGGGCTTATTTATGTAATTTTTGCTTACAAAAGCCACTATGTGTGCGCATGTGCCTTTTGTGATAAAAAACTTGCATGTATCAGCCTGTCGAATTGTGCCGATATCTTACACTTTGGCTTAGTTCATGAAATTTTTGCTTTACAAAGGAAAGATTAAGAAATGAAAGTTCGGGTAAATCAACTCAATTTTTGAAACATGACGATTTTAGCGCTGAGTTTAGGCAAGTTATTGTAAAAGCGACTTACCGTTAACTGCAGCTCTGTATCCTGACCTCCTAATCATGTCCAAATAGGCCCCTTATTCATAAATTTTATCTTTTCAAATCGATAATGATGCACAATTCAATCCATCGATGACTAGTAATTAGCTAACATTTGTTAAATCCCTGTATTTCTCACAATAATCACGCAATTTTAATAGCATTGCACTTTGAGTCCTATCAGGCATTTCTTCATTACGTCAAAACACAAGTGACGCATCTTATGAATATTTATGAGATTACGTCAAAAATTGATCATGTGACTACATTCCTAAACAACGCAAGATGGAGATTTACTACCTAAACATGTACGTTATTTTACAAAATCTTTTAATTCTCATTTAAAAAACTGTGTTTAAAAACCAGTTTTTTAAACCCAATTTTTCACAAGGAACAGGAATTTTGGGTCAAATTTGCAATTTGTGGTTTCTTTTTCGATTTTGTCGATCGCTCACGCGATCGTTTATATATTGTATACCGCCTTCGGCGGCACCTATTTTAGCGCCATATTTATGGAGACCGGTATACTAGAAGTGTTCCATTTAATTATATATTGACAGTGTGACTGTAAGGGTGAGGGCAGATACTTATTTAGTTTTAATTTAGATTGTGCTTGTCAAGCCGCATTTGACATTTGGTGCATCCATGCTCAATGTTCACACTGAGAGTTTATTCAAATGTTTAATTCGAATGAATTCACTGCTCCTTAAATTACTTCCCATTAGCTCCATGTGAACATGAGTAAGGATAGCTAATTCAAATTAAATAGAAATGAATTTTGAATGTAGCTTAAACTTGTTAAAGAAGCTAAGCACTGTGTGTCCAAAGTATACTGCGGAAAAATTGTGTGGAGCAATGTGCAAGTCACAATCTTCTTTTGCCAAGGTGTTATCATAAGAGCTCGCATTATGGGCAGGGATTTGTGCTGCTGTCTGGACTCGCTATAAATAGATGTTCTCAAAAAGTCTTAATTATTTAATATCATACTTTACTGACAAAAAAGGACAAAATTTGCTAAGTTAAATTGCAAAAGAAATTTGTTTTAAAAAATTGTGATAATAGAAAGTTTGCTTTTTTTGTTTGATAAGACTGCTGTAATGGTTTAATGTTTGTTTATTTGCCTTAATCATACATTTTTCAGTCATTTCATGGTGCCACCACTTGGGATGGTATTAGCTGCAAATATAGACTTGTACTCAGCACTTATTGCCTTTAAGAAGTATGAGATCCATTTTGTGCTAACACCTACCGTGACACAGAATCTTGGTTTATGCAGTCTCATAGGAGTAACCTGTCTAAAGCATTTAGCAATGAAATTGGAACCTGCGACGTAAGGTTCAGCTTCTTATTGATACTTTGATTTATAATATTTATTTGAGAATTTCACTCATTCACATACTTACAGATGTTAACGTTGATATATATTGTTGAATAGCATCAATTTAGACCTTTAATTAGCTAAGTAAACATGTACTGTGAGGTTTTTAAGGTCTCATTCATTTTATATGCCAGATGCATGTTAAGGAACATTACTGCATAAATGTTTTTGTCTTAAATTTGAAGCTTTTTACTAATATAGAGATATGTTAGTTTTAAACCTCTTCAAATTAGGGTAGACCTTTACTTTAAACTCAGCAATGTGAGTGTGTTGTGTGAACTTGTGTTAGCAAGACAGTGTGTTTTATGAATTTGTGTTAGCAAGGCAGTGTGTTTTGTGAACTTAATTGTGTTAGCTTGACAGTGGGTTGTGTGAATTCTTGTTAGCTTGACAATTTATTGCGTAAACTCGTGTTAGCGGGACAGCGTGTTGTGTAAAATCGTGTATAAAGTGTAAGTGTGGCAGTGTGTTGTGTAAACTCATGTTAGCTAGACAGAGTGTTGATTGAACTCGTATTAGCGAGACTTCGTGTTGTGTAAACTGGTGTTAGTGAGACTGCGTGTTGTGTAAACTCGTGTTAGCGAGACTGCGTGTTGTGTAAACTCATGTTAGCGAGACAGCGTGTTGTGCGTATTCTAATTAACGAGACATCATGTTGTGTGAATTCGTGTTAGCGTAACAGTGTGTTGTTTGAACTTGTTATCCTGAAAATTTGTTGTGTGAACTGGTGTTAGAGAGATAGTGTGTTGTGTGAACTCGTGTTAGCAAGATTGCATATTGTGTGAACTCGTGTTAGCCAGACTGCGTGTTATGTGAACTCGTGTTAGCGATATTGCATGTTTTTTGAATTTGTGTTAGCGTGACAGTGTGTTGTGTGAACTCGTGTTACCCTGACAGTGTGTTGTGTGAAATGGTATTAGGATGACAGTGTGTTGTGTGAAATGGTATTAGGATGACAGTGTGTTATCGCAACAGCGTTTGGTGTGAACTTGTGTTAGTGAATAGTGAGACGGCCTGTTTTAAGAATTCGTGTTAGCGTGACAGTGTGTTGTGTGAACTCGTGTTAGCCTGACAGTGTGTTGCGTGAAATGGTATTAGAATGACAGTGTGTTGTGTGAAATGGTATTAGGATGACAGTGTGTTATCGCAACAACATTTGGTGCGAACTTGTGTTAGTGAATAGTGAGACAGCCTGTTTTGAGAATTCGTGTTAGCGTGACAGTGTGTTGTGTGAACTCGTGTTAGCCTGACAGTGTGTTGCGTGAAATGGTATTAGAATGACAGTGTGTTGTGTGAAATGGTATTAGGATGACAGTGTGTTATCGCAACAACATTTGGTGCGAACTTGTGTTAGTGAATAGTGAGACAGCCTGTTTTGTGACTTTGTGTTAGCGTGACAGTGTATTGTGTAAACTCGTGTTAGCGTGACAGTGTATTGTGTAAACGCGTGTTAGTGAGACTGCGTGTTGTGTAAACTCATGTTAGCGTGACAGTGTGTTGTGTGAATTCATCTAAGCGTGACAGTGTGTTGCGTGTACTTGTGTTAGCTAGACAGTATGTTGTATGAACTCGTATTAACGAGACTGCGTGTTGTGTAAAACTTGTGTTAGCGAGACAGCGTGTTGTGTGAACTTGTGTTAGCGAGACAGCGTGTTTGTGAATTCGTGTTAGCATGATAGTGTGTTGTGTGAACTCGTGTTAGCCTGATATTTTGTTGTGTGAAATTGTATTAGCGTGACAGTGTGTTGTGTGTTAGTGTTAGTGTGACAGCGTGTGGTGCGAACTTGTGTTAGTGCGAAAGTGTTTTTCAGTGTTGTGATGGCGAGCTGTGTGATAGCCTAATGGCGTCTTTTGTGTCGGTAAGATGGAACGCTTTTATGAAAGTGCTATTGAGCTTTAGCAGTGGCCCTATCTGGACACGCCTTATTATAATTGATCAGTTCTCATATATACAGTGAATTACCGGTATTATTGTCACCATGAAATCAGCATTTACAGTTGCAATTACCTAGTTAGTAATCATAAGATATTGGTTTGTCAGTTTTAAAATTATGGTGTTCCAATGATGTGAAGTTGCAGTGTGTTAGCATGTTAATTTCAACAGACTGCCACTCCAATGCAGCTTTAAACAACACGCTGCTGTGTTAACACAAAACAAAATATCATGCAAACACAACTTTAAACAATCTGTTGAGTGTTAACTTCACTGCATGTTGGATTCAGTGTGCTGGCATATTATCACTGACGTACATGCTAGCACATTGTCACCTCGTGCTAGTATGTTGTCATAAATACTCTAGCACATTATCCTAAACCCACTAGTGCATGATTACTTTGCACTTGTATGTTGTCTTGTTAGGGAATGGCATAAATGACTGCCTTAATTGGTGTAAACTTCTTTTAATTGATGAAAGAGTACATTAAAATTTACAAATTATAAACAGAAAATGTGACAATATCTTATCTCTCAATTTGATAATCTAATTTATAATCTCATGAATTGCACCTTTATTAGTAAAAGAATTATAGATTAAAAAATTTCAATTTCTTTTGGATAGGTGTGACTCATCTGAAGACTGAATTTTGATACCAAGCATGACCATGATTTGCCAGAAGATCATCTGTTTGGATGTGACATGGAATAAACAGCATAGTGAAAATAAGTCAAGTTTTGGTTTGTGAAGACAATTTTTAAACACACTGTGTATCATTTTTAAATTTTGATTTGACAACATAAATCCACAACTATGAACATATCAATTGCTCTCAGTTTTTCAAGTGAAATAGTTTTTGTAACAGAAATACATGCAGTCTTCGACAAATCCCGGGAGTCCGATGCCCGGGACCTGGTAAAATTGGAAGTGGGCATGTGGAAATTGTACACTTACAAGCCCGAAGGGCATGTTAATTCTAAGGCATAAGCCTCGGTATAATAAACTTAAATAAGACAAATTACATTAAATATACTTTAAAGTCTTTGATTTTCCATCTAAGTGAAGTAAAAAAAAATAAATAAATTTTACCGACATCTTATTTTACCGCGATTTCCAAGGAACTCTTCTGCAAAAGAGACACAAAAAGTGTACAGGTTGAAAACAAATGGCGGGACAAGAAATTGACAGAATGGATTTTCAGATTATTTCCTTGGCATGAAAAGGCAAATAAGAATAAGATAACTTGATAAAATTCTGGGCATGTAAATATTTGTTCGGGCTTGCGTAATTGGTGATCACACCTGCCCGAAGGGCATGTGCTGAAAAAAGATTTGGCGAAGACTGTACATGTACCAGTATTTACATTGGAATAAATGTTATTTTTAAATATAATAATATTTTGTTTGTGTAGCATGTTGACCTCTTTATTAAGGTCTTCCCTTTCAAAGTTTAGACTTACTTATTCTAATGATTAAGATAGATCCTCTGTCTTCAGCAGGAATAGAAGATCTTGTAATACATGTATGTGTATTTTTTACAATATAATGTAAAAAAAATTGTTATTTTGGCACATACAACTAATTAAAGGCATAAACATGTGTATGATTCCAAGGAATTCAGTACATAGGGCATGTACATGTAGTTTTCTAAAACAAGATTGAAGAGATGTCCAGTAGCATTTCAATGTCAACTGCAAAACAGTGCCTGTTGCATACTTATTAGCCCATCTGAGCTAAAGGAACCAGTAAATTTTTAAAAAAACATAATTTTATCCATTATCATCATTGTCTAAAATTTCACAATATCATTTTCCAGAACCAAAGTGAAACTTGGCACAGAGCATCCTTAGTGTAGGGGATTGAAATTGTTCTTATGCAGGGCAATACCTTCAAAGAGATTTGTTTCTTTAATGCTGTAAATGTATTATATTTATCTTGTACAATATTTGGTGGAAATTGACTTTTGAATAAGTTAGCGTAGATATTCTTATTTATGTTTATGTACAAGACTTTTAGCTTTGTACTTGATTTAGTGATTGCTGCATTCCGCCAAAGCCGCTAAAAAAGAATACACAGCCATATGTAATATGTTTACAATATACCTTTCAGAGAATTTTACACTCCTATTGAGGTACCACCAGTTGCTAGTGGAAAGCTGCAATTCGAAACATACACAACACATTTCTGTGCGTTTATTATAAAAGTATTGTTCTACTTACTGATTGCAACTAATGAAGATTGTTCATCATTATTGTAAATACATTTGGATTTTTTGAATTATTATATAATTTGTTTATTTTATTTACCTAGTTATATTGTATATTAAATGATTTTAAAGCCATTTTTAAGATGGTAATGTAGCAAAACACTTATGTTTCTGTAGTATGACACGTTTCACAAACATAATTGCAACAAACATGATATACATGTACATGTATCCGATATCAGAAGTCATAATATTGGAAGTTAAACTGTTGTGGATACGATTTCAAGAATGCTGTTAGAGAGAGTACCCTTTAGACCTCATGCTCACACCAAATTAAAGAATTCAAGTAAGGGTTTCTGAGACAAATCGAAAAAGAGAATGTTAGCAAAGTTGACAATCTAGACAGAAACATTTAATCTTTTGCTTATCGCTAGGAAGGAAGACCCACTCGTTGCTTTGCAACGAGCTTTGCTCTAGTTATTCTTTTTTTTCTTCTGCTTCCTAGACCGCAACTTTGAGGCCTTATATCTCGCTCATTTCTCAACGGATTTCGCTCAAATTTTCAGACGTTATAGACGTTAATAAACTCTATCAGAATGCTGTCTAAAATTTCAAAAAGCCACTTCCGGTTTTGAGTTATTTAACTTTAAAGGAAAATTTATAGGCTTTCGTTTCCAGACAAAGGCTCAGAGACGGCTAAAGCTGGAGCAGAAATTCTACTGATTTTAGATAATAGAAGGATTGAAGTTGTGCACATCGGTTTTTGTTTTTCGATTTCTCTATTCAAAATGGCGCTATATAGGGGTCAAAAATTAGAACGCCTAAAAGAACTAAAAATTACTCATACTTTCCTTTTTATCTTCTAAACTTAAAACCCCCTGGGGATCCGGGTTAGAATAGGTCCTCAGTACCCCCTTGCTTGTCGTAAAAGGCGACTAAATGGGGCGGTCCTTCGGATGAGACCGTATAAGCCGAGGCCCCGTGTCACAGCAGGTGTGGCACGATAAAGATCCCTCCCTGCTCAAAGGTCATAAGTGCCGAGCATAGGCCTAAATTAAATATAGTTTGATTAGTATTTCATTGTCTTTAATTTATGTTTTTAATATAATGACTAACAATTAACACGTTAATCTATGTGTTTCACCTTGCATACCCCTTAAAATTGACAAGATAATCCCCTAATTGCCCCAAGCTATAAGCTACTTGTATCTAGACAACTGCGTGCGTTCAGGCGTGAAGTGATTTCCTGTGGTTAATTAACATTGTTAGATAAACAATGAAACTTATCTGAGTGCATTGAATAAACAAGTCTGACATTGTTATCCCGATTGTCAAAATTCAGCGGTAGGGAATCTTTTATAATCGGAAATTTTGGTGATTTTTTCAAATCGGGAAATTAGGGCAATTTTTCTTTCCCGATCGGGAAGGCGGGATGAAAGGGTAAAATCGGGAGGATCCCGCCTAAATCGGGAAAGTTGGCATGTATGAAATTTGCAGCCCTTCACCGGCAATGGTGACGTCTCCATATCAGTGAAATATTCTGGAGAGGGACGTTAAACAGTATACAATCAATCAATCAATCTAAACTTAAAATATTTTGTTAAAATATATAGAACATAATTTGTGCAGAATTAGAAGATCTTTCAAATGATATGTCGAAAAAAGGGCTGACCCCTAATTTAAGGGACTTAGAAGGGCCAAAAGTTTTTTCCAGATATCTCAAAAAGTATTGAGAATTTGTTATACATCAAAGAAGCAAAGTTGTTCAAAATATCAAACTTTATCTAATGGGGTCGTCAAAATACGTCCGGCGACGTCACTTCCGGTCGAACCGGAAGTAGTCAGAAAATGCATATTTTTGCCGTTTTTGACAGGTTTTTGGGTAACATGTGTCACTAGAAGCTTAAATATTAATTTTCCGTCCGACGTCGTCACTTCCGGTCAAACCGGAAGTTCCAAAGAATGGCTTAATTTTGCAATACTTAACATAGATTTGGAGGATTAACCCATTTTTGGACTTCATTACTCTTTTTTTTTTTTTGAAATGAAAGTTACTTCCGGTCAAACAGGACGGAAGACCTACTCGTTGCTTTGCAACGAGCTCGGCTCTAGTTAATGGCATATTATTGTGTCAAATATGAATGCCATATCATATATGTTATCACCATTTGTTTTTCAATTAGGTCAAACATGAAGGCCAATATTGGCTTGCAAGGTCAAGTGATCTGAAATCATACCATGCTCAGAAATATATATTGCCAAAGGTAAAGCACATGTAAAATATGAAGCCCTATCTCTTCTAAATCAAAAGTCATAAGGAAGAATTACATTTTTGAAGAGCAGGTCATACTTCAAGGTCACAGGGTAAAAAATCATATTGTATTAAGAAAAGTCTTTTCACAAGTGATACACATGTGTTATATGAAAGCTTGTCTCTTCTTATGATTCAAAAGATGACCAAAGTTAAAGATTTTGTGACAGACAGACAGACACTTACAGACGAACAGATGAATGAAATTAAATGTCCCCTCGCTTTCCGAATGTGGGGGACAAAAATCAGGAAAACACACCAAAAGGGATTAACTGACCCTAACCTGATGATTCATAGAGAAGCTTTCTTTTAAAACTTGGGTCTTCTTATATCTTAAATTATATTTGGAAAGTTTTTATGTATAAAAAGAAAAAAAAATAAGTGATATGGGTCAAATTAGGTAACAGAACAATATCGCCTGACTGCGCCATGCACAATGAAAATTTAGTTTTCTTAATACCAGAACCTCTTTTTCTCTAAATTAGAAATACAGTGTACAAATACAAAGAACTTTTTTTTTTTTCTTTTTTTTTTTATTATTATTAAAAGCATATGCAATATACAACATAGTGGATATAAATTGTAACATATATCACAATTAATCTTTTTTATGTTCATATCAGAGTAGTTATATTACTTCTATAGAGAAGAAAAGAAAAATATATAAATATATCATACGTGTCATAGGTATATAACAAGCATTTTGTTTTCTTTTATAACATTCACAAATTTATCTGTTCAGTAGTTATATTACTTCTATAGAGAAGAAAAGAAAAATATATAAATATATCATACGTATCATAGGTATATAATAAGCATTTTGTTTTCTTTTATAACATTCACAAATTTATCTGTTCAATTTAATGCAATTATTCTAAGAGCGTATAAACATAGAATGTTTAATACATAGGGAGAAATAAATAAATATTGAATCCAGGTAGCAAAGGGAGTCCTATTCAACACCAGCACTGTCCATAATGAGGACCCCTAGCTACCACACATGAAGACTGGTTTCTTCATGTGTTGGATATGTCATTGTCTACACCATAATTTTTTTTTCATAAACAATTTGCTAAGTCATTGTACATGTTGTTTCTTATTTAACCAGTTTTTTTCACAATAGAATTTTGTAAAACAAGCCAATTTTTAACATAAGATTTCAAATTTTCTTCTGACATTCTTTCATTATTGAATCGACTCTTCGTTTTATATTTATAGATTGTAAAACAAATAAATGAGATAAGATTATTCAAAATACATGTTTTCTCTGATAAATCACCAAAAAATCCCAACATAACACGTTTCCATGAAACATTAAATTTTAAAAATATACTAATTTTCCTCCACAAATATGTTGTAATTGTACAAGAAAATAAAAGATGTTCACTATCTTCTGATACATTACATAACTCACACATTGGTGATACATCTTTATTCCATTTACTTACACTTATATTAGTATTTAACAGACAGTTAATCAGTTTGTAATTGAATTCTGCAATCTTTTTGTCATACATATTACAAATTTTTGAAATGTATATATTCTTCCATAATGATTTATCTTCTATGTTGAAATACTTATTCCACTTATTCTCATATATTGAATTCTGAAATTTGGATTGAACTAAGACCGAATAATAAAAATCACTTTTTAGAGATTTGATCGATTTAAAACAATTGTTTCTAAACAAAAACGAGTCATTATTATGAATGTTAATATAATTGACATAGGAACAATCAAGCCTTGATTTAAAAGGTCTTAATGTCTTTTTTAGCATAATATATTCACAGTAAATATTGTTTTTACATTTTAATTTATCCCAAAAGTAATCTATTGCATGTATTTCACCGTTTTCATCAAAAAGATCTTTTACATATAATATACCACTCTTGATCCATTGTTCAAAACATAATGTTTTAGAATCATATCGGAATAAATTATTGTGCCAGATGAATTGGGATAAAAATTCTTCCTTCAGAATTTTGTTGTTTTGTTTGATTTTTTTGCACTTATTAAACATTGAAAATACTTCCACATAAAACTGTGGGAAATTAGTCAATTCCCAGAATTTTTTATCATTCAAATTGCAACTCGTTGTTTTAATGATATCATTTATAGATAAATTACTATTTTCCAATAGACTATTTAAAGTAAAGTGTGTGATTGTATCTTTATCCAATATTCTTCTTACCCACGAAGCTTTCGCAGCAGAAAATTTACTTTCAATATCAACGATTCCTATTCCTCCTTGTTCAATTTTACCAATCAATGTATTTCGTTTAATCCTCTCTCTCTTTTTCCACAGAAAGTTAAAAATGATTTTTGAAGCTCTTTTAAAGAATTCTTTATCTGGATTAGGTAAAATAAACGCATTGTAAACAAGCTTTGATACCGCTAAAGTATTTATTATTGTACATTTTCCAAATATTGTTAAGTTGCGTTTTCGCCAAACACTTAAGATTTTTTCAAGTTTTTCAAGTTTACTTAGCCAATTTTTTTCATAACACACGTCTTTATTATGACCTAAATATATTCCAAGAGATTTAGCACTTTCAGTTGCAATTTTTACACCGTATAGGTCGTTATTATTGCAATACACATCAATGATGATGAGTATTGCAATAATAAATACAAAGAACTTTTGATTATTTCCAAATATTAACACTTGTTAAACATCAAAGAAGGTTTTCCAGGTATGCATACAAAAATGATCAGAGAAACCCTTTTTCCTGTTTTTTCAACTGAAATATATGGCTCATATATTCTTCATGGTCATGATGATACTTTCAAATCTTTAAGGTAATATAAATAGTAGGTATTTGACTAAGACTATAGGTGTGTGATGGATCAAAGGGAAATTATTTGTCATTATTTGACATATCACCATTATCAGATTACATGTATATTGTATTTGATGTAAGTAATGTAAGCTTTAATTAATTAATTTGTTATCAAATGTAAATTTAACAGTCTAGCTGCTGTGATGTGATAGGGAGGGACTTAAAAACAGTCATCAGTAGTAAATAGTTGGGGCCTAGTACATGTATTAAAATGTTGTCTTATTTCATCTTGTTCATTGTCCCTGGCACTCCCTGCTTTGTTTATCTTTCTGACGTTTTAGAGGTTATTATACCCCCGCTTTAAATGCAGGAGGGTATACATTAATCCAGATATCCGTCCATCTGTCTGTTATGCTTTTGGGTACCCATCTCTTCTCCACAACTCCTTTGAGTCTCATACCACTGAATGAAATTTGATGAGACTTTCACAGAATCTTTATTACATATATATATTGCCATTGTGACCCCCTATTTTATTTTCTGATCCAACACATATTTTGGGTTTCCCATACCAAAACATTGACTTTGCCATTATGTTCATCAGGGGTTATCATTTAGCGAGCCCATTGCTCATAGTACCCCTAGTTTAATTTTTATTAAGAGCAGAATATAGATGCAATTAAATTTCATTCTTATATCTAAATTCATTCATGAAAATATCTAACTTAATGAAAAAAAAAAATAATGATGACATATAGAGCAGATGGGTGAACAAGATCCAAAGATATGATGATGGATACCAAAGGGAATGGGTCGCAATATTTTTAGCTCACCTGAGCCGAAGGCTCAAGTGAGCTTTTCTGATCATATTTTGTCCGGCGTCCGTCTGCCTAGCTGTTAGTCTGTCTGTAAACTTTTCACATTTTTGACTCTTTAACCAAACTTGCCACAAAGTATCCTTGGGTAAAGGGGATTCAAGTTGTTCAAATGAAGGGCCATACCCCATTCCAAGGGGAGATAAATGGAAAATTACTGAAAAATTAATGGCATCTTTCTCAAGAATCACTGGGCCAGGAAAGATGAAACTTATGTGGAAGCATCCTCAGATAGTGTAGATTCAAGTTTGTTCAAATCATGACCCCGAGGGCAGGACGGGGCCACAATGGATGATCAAAGTTTTACATAAGAATATATGGGAAAAATCTTCTTCTTGAGAACAGCAAGGCCATGATCGGTCATATTTATATGGATCGAAGTATAGATAGATACGGTGTAGGGCAGGGCCAGCCCACCATGGATGATCAAAATTTTACACAGGAATATACAGGAAAAATCTTTAAAATCTTCTTCTTGAGAACAGCAAAGCCATGATTGGTCATATTTATTTGGAAGCATTCTCAGTTAGTGTAAATTTAAATTTGATTTCAACGATTTGGCTTTTATGTCATGTGTGATCATGATCTAAACTAACAAGTGGTGGATTCAAGAGGAGTGGATATTATCTTCCTTTAAAAAAGTGTGGCATATCAAAGGATATTAATGATTATGGCTATTTGATTAAAACATTTCAGCTAATATGTCATGTGTACTCATGATCTAAATTCATAAGTGGTGGATCCTAGGGGAGTGGATATTATATTAAAAAAATTAATTTTGGTGTATGAAAGGATAATGATTATGGCTAATTGATTTCAACCATTTATCTTACATTGTATATGTGTCATGTGTGATTATGATCTAAACTTACAAGTGGTGGATCCAAGGGGAGCGGATATTTTTTTTTTAATTTGTGGCAGATCAAAGGATATTAATGATTTTGTCTAATTGATTTCAACCACTTAACGTATTTGTCATGTGTGATAATGATCTAAATTTTCAAGTGGTGGATCCAAGGGGAGCGGATATTATTTTTTTTTTAAGTTTGTGGTGGATCAAAGGATATTAGTGATTATGGGTTATTGATTTCAAACATTTAGCTTATAGTCATTTGTGATCATGATCTAAACATAAGTGATGGATCCAAGGGGAGTGGATATTATTTTTTTCAAGTTTGTTGCAGATCAAAGGATATAAGTAATTATGGCTAATTGATTTCAATAGAAATAAATATTCTTAAATTAATAAAATATAAAATAAATATTTCAATAGGACTAGATATTTTCACATCAGTTAAAATGAAAATGTGAAAAGTTTACCACAACGCCAATGACGATGCTAAAGAATGACCTAATTAATGTAGTAAACGTGATCTAACGAAGCATTCGCTTAAGGACACATGTCCTTATAGTAAGGTAATTTTTATCCTATGGGATAAAAATTCCCAAATTACACTTTATAGGACTTTAAATCCTATGAATGGCTAATATGGGATTTTTAATCCTATTTCTTCAATTATTAGATAAAAAATCCCATGGGAGGAAAAATCCCTCACAGTTTTTTTTTCTCCCGTGGGATTTCGGTGGGATTTCAGGTGGGATGAAAAATCCCCCCAATCTCCCATGGGATTTTTAGTTTTGGGAGAAGTTTATACAAAAACTACAACATTGTGGAAGTTGAAATTGACATGATGAGATGAGAATAAAAAATCCCACCAAACTTCAGGAAAATTTTTAAATTATGTCTTTTCGAAAGGGTACCTAAAAGTCCGGACTTTGTCGTGTCCGGACTTAAATGTCGCACTGTTTTAAGTAAAATGGGCAAACCAAAATGAACTTTCATTTTATAAAATAATCCTCATATATTACTAGTGTATGCATATAATATTTAAGAAATAAAATATCATTTTTAGAGTGTCATTGGGATATGACATGAAGTCGGTCACGTGATCAAATTCTATAACGCCCGAAGGGCGTTATAGTAGATTTGATCACGTACTGATTTCATGTCATATCCCAATGACAATCTAAAATTGATATTTTATTTCTTATATTTATATTTTTATTTCTATTCACATTACAAAGATAAAATGCCATATTTAGACTTTGTTATTGAATGTAACATAACGTATAAATACGACGTCATATGACGTCACAGTCAAGACTTTCCAAGTGTCTCGTGCAGTTTGCTTTCCATACGCAAGAAAGTCAGATCATGTGATCGACTGCATGTCATCGAAAATTGAATTTCATTTTTTTTTGTATTGTCATATAAGGAAAGACATTGGCAAATGTAAATATTTAATCTTCTTAATCAAAATCTATGATTATTGATTTAAATATTTTGAAACACATTTGTTGCAAAGAAATATCTTGTCACAGAAAAAAAAAAACATACAAAGTATGAAAGCGAAAACTCCTCCTATTCTAATGTAATAGAGAAAGTAAAGACTTTGCGGTCAAAAATAAGCATGTTTTATCGTACATGTAAACAATAAAACAGGTGGACAGGAAAAATCTGCAATCCTCTGCACCTTTGATTAAGGGGCACAAAAAATCACAAGCCATATAATTGGTGTATTTCTCAATATAAAAATCTTTTAAAATGGATTCGCATTAAAGACAAGCAAAAAAATTACTTTTTCATTGTTATCCAGAGCAAATAACGCCAACACTACAAGTTTTGCTGCTGACGTCAAAGTTAGTTTTGGGTGGACATTTTACGGCGGTGGCGTTACCTGTTCACATCTATAGTAAGCATCACATTTTCCACTTGGATACTTGTAGTTCCCGTCGGATTTCCCGGAACAATCTGGTAGAAGGCCGATGCCATGATGGGAAACTGGAATGGCATATCGCTGTGTACATTGGCCATTGTAGGGAAATGTCTGCGCTTGCCAAACGCTGTCGCTGGGACATGCTCCGTCACATACAAGTCTTTCATGGAGACAAAGGACATAATATGGACCGGGTCGTTTGACCGGATGCTCGTTGAACCCGTCAGGTGAGCCAACACAGCTGAAGTGATACCCTTCGCAGTTTCCCATGTGTCGGTTCATGAACTGCTGAACTTTGTACTTGCCTAGGTAATATTGAGGAAAGTATTAAAGAACATTATGAACATACTAAAACACATTTGTTATAACAGTATAACTTTTAAGCTAACATATTCTTAAATATGTATACATGAATAAACTTTACAAATGCAAAGGCAATCTACTTCATAAACAATGATAGAGTTTTGTTTGTAAAATTAATTTCTAACAAATGTTTAAATTACAAAAGTTCTTTTTAAAAGTAATAGTAATTGTATATTTATTATGGTGTATCCTGATTTATTTGGGCGAAGGGCGGTGACGAGTGCGAAGCACGAGTCTCCGCCCTTCGTCCAAATAAATCAGGATACACCATAATAAATATTCAATAACTTTCTTGTATCATGGCCAATCAAACGTTATATCACAAATAATATGCATGATTTTTAATTACACCAATAGAAAATGTAGTTTTTGTCAGGTGACCGCATGGATAATTTCTCCTTCCTGCCAGTATTTTTAATAAACTCATTTTGCGTGTGTGTGTTTATGAGAAAGGAAGTCGGATTGCAGCATCCCGTCGTAATTTAAGCACGGATTTTTTTTAATGAATATCACAAGAAAACCTTTGGATATCAAACAGGAAAAAAAATCGAAGTTAAGAAGGAAAACTGAGATGTTATTCGAAAATCCAGAAAAAAGGTACCGTTGATCATTTGACATATTTGAGAGCTAGACGTCGCATTCACGAAAAGGCTGTGTCATGATCTTCATCTGTGGATGCAGTACATCTGCACTTATTCTCGTTGAGCAAAGAACACGGCAAAGATGTTTTTTTTTTTGTTTTGTTTTTTTTGTTGATAAAGCGGTTTATTACAATAGGTGTGATATCTTGATATAATTCTGTGTGAAATTCGTGTCAAGAACTTGATTCCTCGTTGTGGAGGATTGAATATTTGCAGAGTTCCGTAAAGCATTTCGTAGTTTGGGATACGCACTGTAATTTATGTAAAAGACTTTTATTTTACTTGCAGAAATTTAGCCTTTGTATAGCCCATTTCATTCTGTAATTCAGATTCAATATACATGTGATTTAAATTGATGAAATCGCGTAAGTGTTCAATAATTTATTTACACGGCACAGTTTTTGCTGGCTCCGCCCATCGGTGTATGTCCAGTTATTGTACACTTTACTTCAAAGGAAAAACACCGCAGCCATGATACAATTGTGTTTATTATCAATGATAAAGGACTTTTATATTTGTTTAGCCATGATTTCTTATTTGACACAATGGTTTATATCACCATGCTAATTTAATATCGATGATGTTTTTGTTCAATTCGATAGTTTACCATGGTTTATCTCTTTTCGCCCTACCAAGACCTTTACAATAGAGTTTTTAAAAATATTTATTCCATATTATTTATCATTAAAAGTGTGTTCGATTGGTGCTTTTGACAATTATTCAACTCATGCATTCTCCTATTTTATCATGAAAAAAATTGATTCCTTCATGCTTTTTTGTAAACAAAAGATGAAAGTAAACTGAAATATTGAATACTTACAATAGTCCTTGACCTGAGGACGAGAGCCGCATGAGACCTTGGTGAAGTTTTCACATCTATGAGTGACGTCCGAAAACTGTTCTGGATAAGGACATTCAGCCAAATTATTTGGAAACCCGTTCCACATTTGAAAGTTAGGATTACAGTTTAGCTGACATCCTAATTCTATAGACTGATTACCAGCCTTGCAAATTCTACTTTCAGATTCAAACACTGTTCCATTCGGACATTTGACGGCAGTAGCCACGCCCCCTTGGCAGCGATAGAATGCGTCACATTGTCTACCGAATCCGAAGTAATCCCCCTGCCCCATGTAGAAGCTGTCATACTCAAATCTGTAGTTCCCGTCTGTTTTCCCTTTACAACTAGATAGAAATCCGCCATCTTTGTGAGGAACCTCGAAAGGGTTTGTGCACTTACCGTTGTAAGGGATTTTGTATACATCACAAAGTTTGTCATCTTTACAAGTCCCCTTGCAAAACAAAAGCTCTTGGAAACAGTCAATGTATGAAGGATATGTCCAATGACACGTGAAAATACTCCCAACATTATTAGGCAACATATGATCTATAATCACCTATTCGGTGAAGAAATAATTTTGTTGCATCCCAGAAGTAATATTTAAAATGGATAATAAAATACTTGTTACCTCTTTTGTATCAAAGATTGTGTGGATTATGAATAATGAAATACCTTTTACATGTACCTCTGTTTTGGACAGTAGAAGTTTGTTTTCATAGATAATTTTTCTTTCTTCTTCCATACAAGATGTTACAGTATTAGATTTATTAATTTATTAAATAAATCTATAATATATTTCATGTTTTTAATTTTACATAAATGCATTGCTACAGAATATTTAAAGGTCACCCAGGTAGAACAGGTAGTACCTGTACTTTATTATTATTGCCTTGGGGTATTAAGGTTCTGGTCTTTGGTTGGAATAGTTCATTGTTTTCATTGGTTTAGACTTTGTAAGGTTGTGTTTTATTGGTTTACTTATTTTTCCCTCCAAAAGTTGTTATTTGTTATGGTCATTCTTTGTCCAGTCTTCGAGTAGAGAGGGCTATATTTACAGAATTGTAATATCAGACTTTTGACATTGACAGAGACAATATTTCTCTCTATTAAGGTAAGCTAACAAACATACTAATTCTAATATGATTTCTAATATTTGATTTAACTGTAAAGTATGTACTTTTGCCAAAATTAATTCCATAGCACTTGCACAGTCAGAATCTGAGTTGAGGGTAGTAATAATAGTAATTGTTTTATTGATACATATATTAGTTTTTATTTAAATAAATGTGTAGATATTTTTATGATGATAGGTTTACTTATGTAAACTATGATAATTTGTAGTTATATGATCTGGACCATGTGAGCCATATTATTGAGTCAGACACTCTTATGATTGGGAGAGGCTCGATCCCATAGATTGGTATGATATTATTGTTTTATATTTTTTATGATTATCCTGAAATAGTAAAGTCTGCGTAGACATAATTGTAACATTTAGATTAGTTTTGTTGTATAAAGATTTTATAATTTTTTAAAGAATATGATATTAAAAGGGAGCATTCGCCTATTTGATAATGTGTATTCATGTGAAGAGTTACCTCCCTTTATGCAACGTATCTGTTAACCGCAGATTGTAAAAATATATTGATAAGGATATGTCAGAATATTTTATGCTATATGTATTTATTATTTGTTATCATAATTTTCAGGGCATTTTCCTATTATCCTGTTACCAATTTCCTATTTATATGTTCATCTGTGTGTGAATAAATGGAGATGATCGAACCCTGAAACGGACTTTCTTATATCTCATCTATAACTCAGAAACCGTTACAAAATGGCATCCACGGTTGGATCTCCTGAATAAACTTTCCAACAGATGACATATTCCTTGGAGTGTTCGAAAGAAAGCAGGCTTTCTTCCGTTAATCGGTGTTCCACTTGAATAGACACAGCTGTCTGTGAACTGCGTGAAAATTGGCCAATTCTAAACACTGACCAGGACAGGTACCTGTATCCCTAGTGATCACTGTGAAAAATTGTGAATTTCATTTATTGTGTAATATTATTTTCTGTGATTTTTGTGATTGCATTATGTATGTTTTTCCGGAATATCAGCTGATTGGTGAGTTTTGAATTGAAATTTTTACTGTGCTTGTAAGCAGATAAGAAATACGGGTAATTATTACAAGATCATATTATTTTTATAACAGCTGGCCAGTACTGTTTAGATAGTGTTGATCAATCATTTGTCAAAGTGTATATAGGTTTACTGTAGTTTAGATAATTAATTGGGTACCTACAGATTATATTATTTAGTAAGAACTGCAGTATCGGAGAATTAGGAAGACGTACATGTATGGGTAAGTGAGGTATAGCACATTGAACACGATCTCAGTACCCAGGTACCCTTGATTACACTAAATCAAAACTTACAACAAGGTAGAAAATAATATATATATCCCTCTTGACAAAGACATCTTGACAATTTGACAGGTAAGTTATTAGTAGTAGTTGGTCAAGTAGTTTATCTAGTGTCCAAGTTTGGTATTTTGAAGTGTAGTCTTATTCATTTTGAGTCTGTCGTCTGATCTAGCGTACAGTGGCTGTTGATACAGTGAAAAGTTGATTTATATTCAGTTTATATTTTTAAAATAGTAGTGTAATGTTCTGTCTTTCAATGTCACCCCTACTAATGTGTTCGGAACCTTTCATTTTTCGGTATTCTGCAAATTATAAAACCCGATGAGTTCAGAGTAGCTCTCGCAGTGGCTATGGCGAGAGTTAGTTAGACTACAGCGAGATGGTAAATTATTCACTGAAATGTAGCTAGGAAGTGACTAGCACGTGGAGACATAGTACACAGAATGTTATGCTGCGTTTCAGTTTTCACCAGTCCACCCTAGAAACAGCTGATAATATATGCAGAAATGTACTTCAATCAATTGATCTCTTTACATTCATTCAAACTTACATAAGTATTCTCTATAATACAATTTTCTGCAGTCACTGAATTAAAATTTCTTTTTGGACAAATATTTTTTGCATGGGAGCCGGGACTATATTTTTTGGCGTCAGATTAGCAAATGAGGCACCAGCATGATTTTAACTGACCAATCAGCTGAATGAGTATTGCATTATGGGTTACTACGAATACTACAGGAATTTTACGCTTGAAAAAAAGGGAAATCTTATGGTAAATGAGAAGCATTTTTATAAATGTTATTTTCATGCTTATAATGACAAACATATACGGCGGACGTCTAGATTTCTGAAAGTCATACTGCAAAAGCAATTTGCGTCTGTTTTAATTCCTTTGTTGTACTATCGGTGAATACAATTGCCAGGTGAATTCCCTGGCCGAACACGAACGTAAACAAAGTTTTGTTCATTTAAAGGCATAAGAGATGCTGCTCGTTTTCCTTACCCTTGAAGCGCTGGTGTTCTAAACTAGACACAAACTACATTTTATTAAACTTTTTTTTTCTATTTAACAACAAATTAAAAACGCCCGTAACATCTTTCATAGTTTCTTATCTTTGTATTTTGTTCGTAAGAATTTTTTTTTATTTTGCAGTCCATTAACATGATCGTAGATTGACCTGAACTACGTGTTCGAAGTAAAATGTAAACATGTGTTTGGCGTAAACGTTGCTATTCATACAACGATTGGTCAATTCCTCGTGGTAAGATCCTCTGTGCGCATTTATAACAATAGCCATATAAGGCAAACAAAGGTTTGTCAGTGTAGATGATAATGCACATTTTGTACCAGCGAATCGGTCACTAGTGAGCTTTAATTTTAGGCGAAAAGTATAAGATATATTGTTATTTTAACACCCCCTTCTTTAGCCATCCTTTTTCTGTTGAAAATCATGAAAGTCTTTCAGAAAGGTCTGGAAACATTTATTACAGGACATGTTTTCAAAAGAAACAGGCTATAGCAATATCATGTTTACTGCCAGTTTTATTTATAAAACCGGTTCTACCCTGTAACCTTTGAATAGATCAACCTAAACCACGTGTCTTGAATTTAAATCACAATAACATTAGTAGGGGTGAATGTCTCCAAATTTATCTTGCAGTACCGATTTATTTATCATCGGATTCGGCTAATTTTCTATAGCACCACCTATTCTAGGACTTTCAACTAATTTTTCAAGTTGCACTTATGGTAAAAAACATTGTATAGCTAGATTTATAGGTACATGAAATTATCAAAAAAGATAATAACTTATGCATACTTTTAATTACGTCATTAAAAAGTTTAATCATTTATAATTGACTTTTCAGATGTTGTGTTTAAGGACAGGTAACTCAGGTGTGAAAAATGACCAACTTAGTGCCGATTTATGAGTTATCGTTTATAGGAATGATATATAGGCTGCTTCAGCATTGGTATTGTTATATACACAAAAGGGTTCCTTACATTGTTTAGTACACAAAAAGTTTTGACCAAGAGAAAGAGAATGCCTTCACTCTACCTGAAATAACAGGTTCAAATGAATGGGGAACAGACTATATTCAATAGTTCTAACTCTCTTTGACGATTATTATGAAGAAGAAAATTTAATGTCATGTTTTTTGTGTTCTCGCTTTTTCGCTTCCTGTGTAAATATATATATTTTTACAAGTAAATGCAACAATTGATCATCTTATTTGTGTTACTAAGCACGAAGGGGAACGACCGAGTATGAAAATTTAATTAGTTTAGAACTGAGAAGGAGGGTAGATTTCACTTTTTATTTTAATTAAAAATTTTAATTATATGCAGTAAACCGGTGTCCGCAACTATATAGTAAATAAGTTTAGCATTGGTGCTAAATTTTAAAACTACTGGATTCTACTGAGAGCAAAGAAACACTTTGGAAATGCTAAAAACAGCCTTGCGTGTGAACAGCTAGATACCCCAAGCCTGCTCTATAAACAAGTTTCAGCAGTGAGTTATCGTTCATAACACCGACCCCTAGCGGCAGTTGAAAGGCCTACCTATTCTACCGAATGCGTAATTTCGATCGAGCTCGATATCCGCTAAATCCGTTTTAACCGGAAACGACTTTAGAAAACGTGATTTTGTAAACAAAAAGTTACAATTTGATTTAATTTGTATTATATCTTCAGTGTTTGTTGTTTATTTCTTATCAACTTTGAATACCAGGTAAAGTATAGTTAGTCTGATATCCTTATTCTTTTTCAGGTGAATTTTGAATCGTTAACGCAGTTTATTTTCAGTTCTTGTACTTTGAAATTTTCACCAGCTTATTTTGACATTACAGTTCGATACAAAGTGTTATACAACTGTTTATATTTCAGCAGAATATTATAGTAGATATCCACATCATTTACAGATAATCATTATCGATATTCAGCATTCGTAAATATGTAGATTGAGTGTACTTGTTACACATTGGGTACCACATTGATAAGAAGTATTGCATTGTGATTATTTTGACTTAAAACTTTAACTGCAATATCGGAAGTGCAACTTCATACCGGAAGTGCAATTCTACTTTCACTTTTGATAAGTACATACAAACCTAAACCCTTGTTGCTAGCTCGCGCATTGAGCTACCCTCCTGTTTAAATACATTCATTGATTTTTTTTCTCAGTAGTTGACAGTTCAATTATGAACTCCCTCCTTTAAATTAAATTAAAATTGTCCTGTGTTCTTTATATAGTTCAGTTAGAACTGCCCTCCTGAAAATTGCATTGTTTATTACCTTATTTTAATTGAACATAATTTGAAACAAACACAGAAAAACCGTTGGACGCGAAGCCCAAACATACGTCAGCAAGTAAGACTGAAGTTAAAACAGAACCTAAAGGATACAAGGCAGAGGCAGCAGCAAATATCATGTCAGAGGAATACATGAAACATTTCTGGATGGCATTACAGAAGATGAACATCAACCCAGAGAGTTTCATAGCCTGGACAGCCAGTCATTCGATGGCGGAGACTAAACCTAAAGGACCAGCTGCTGCACCATCATCAACTTCTAAAGATGTTTATCTGAAATCTCCTTTACGGATATCCATGTTCTCAGGTGACGGAAAAGGTGAAACTTCCTATGACCTGTGGAAGTATGAAGTTACCTGCCTTATAAAGGAAGCTCATTCAGAAGAATCCTTATTACAGGCCATTAGAAGATCTGTGAAAGGAGAGGCAGCTAAAGTTGTAATGAGATTAGGAGTTGGTGCAACTGTAGATGAAATTCTTTCCCAGTTAGACAGCATTTACGGAAATGTTTTGAAAAAAAGGACATTTTAGCGGAGTTCTACAGTGCTAAACAGCGTGAAGATGAGACTTGTTCAGCTTGGAGCTGCAGATTAGAAGACATTCTTAATACTGCCATGAAGTTGGGGAAGGTCCAGAACTATGCGGCAAACGAAATGTTGCGTACAATGTTCTACAAGGGACTGCGGCAAGACTTAAAGGATGTTTGTGGATATTTATTTCACTCTATTAAGGACTTCGACAAATTACGAGTGGAAGTGAGAAAGATCGAGACAGAACATCCTAGCCAGACTAAATCAACAAAAGTCAAGCCAGCAATAGTAAAGGCAGGAATTTCCTCAGACAAAACTTCAACTGACGACGACAAATATGCAGCTTTGCAAGCTCAGATTAACCAGCTGAAGACTATGCAACAACAGCCATATTACAGACCACCCAACTACAGTCCTTATAGCAACAGAAGTAGACAGCTTTTTAAAAGAGGAAGGAGAGGACAGTATCCTAGTCGAGGCTTTACTCCTAGGATGCCTGAGCCCAGAGTTACGAATCAGCAACCAGATCTGATAAAGTTATATGCTACAGTTGTGGACAAGAAGGTCACATAGCTTTTAGATTGCAGAGTCAGAGTTGATCACCAGAAATCTTTAAACTACAGATGGCCAAATCCTGGGGACAAGGATCAGGCAGAAGGAAAGACAAAGTCTGATTTGGGGGACATATATTGGTTATTACCGAATAAAGTTCTTTTCAAACTCTGAAATATTCATGATTTGGCAACTCTGAAAAGCCCAGCGGGGGTATTTTGTCGCTTTTGGACAGTTCTACCTGTAAATTACGAAAGCTTAAGGACCAACTATGAAAACGCTATGGATAAATTTATGCTTTTCAAAGTGTGGATAAATCTTAAAATTCAAGGTCAAAGCTTCGCATTAAAGGTACTTAGAGGAAGGCCTTGTCATTACAATAGTAGATGTGAAACTGTAAAACCTATGACATTTTGATAACTAACACTTCACTTACTAGTGATCTTCCTGGACTATAAATAGTTTGTCGTTTTATATATAAACATTTGTACCCTCCCCGTGAAACACAAAAAGGTTTGGTATGAATTTGTTAAATAACAGTCCATATTATATGTAAAAAAGGAATTTTTAATTCACGGGTCGGAGGTTAAAATATTTTTTCTGTTTTCCATTGATTTCTATGGTGAAAAACACATGTTTGCCAACATTTTTGAGTTATCTCTTTTTGATTTCCCAAATAAGTAACG
Organism: Saccostrea cuccullata; assembly: GCF_032062105.1. Lineage (NCBI taxonomy): Eukaryota > Metazoa > Mollusca > Bivalvia > Ostreida > Ostreidae > Saccostrea > Saccostrea cuccullata. The sequence continues at coordinate 48,768 of NW_026937123.1, forward strand.
TTTTATGAAAATCCATAAAAATCTCTACAAAATTATGAAAACTTATCTTAATGTTACGATTAATTCCTTTCGACCTTGGGTTTCGATCCACATATTTAAAATTTTGGAAATTTTATCTTAAATATTATTTCATTACAAATGGTTGATTTATTCCAGGGAGCACAGTACTATGCATTAATTTGTTTCAGACTATGTAAAACAACACCCCCTGGCACAGGGGTCATGAATTAACCATTTTGGCAGGGGCACTTTTCTCCATCATAAATATGTATTTAGATCATTCAGGACAGATGATACAAACAAACGTTTGTCAAAGAATTTGAAAATATTAACTTGAGTCATGTTAGTAAGAGTAAAATGAATAAGATTTTAATCTTTCATTCGAATTTTTACAAAATAAGGATTTGAATTGGAAAATATTTGTATAGATTAATAAGGATGGTTTCAAAAAGGCAGAATTTCGAACATCATAGAACGTTTACAATTTCTTTATATTCTAGAAATTTATTATTTACATAATTTTCAATGAAATTAGGCCAAAAAATATATACCTATCCAGGCATCCATATTTTGTTTGTAATACCCAGGAGCAGAGGAAAAGATTTTCAAAAAATTCTTGAAGTGAATTCTCAGTATCTACAGAATGTGATCATTACAGCCCTGACCAAGGGGCCCTGAAATTCACAAATTTTGAAGAAACATATCTCCTCATCAAAATTATGTACATATATTGTTCATTGGTTTAACTCCCAGAAGCAGAGAGGAAATTTTTCAAAGAATTTCTGCATTTTCACTATACAATCAATAGAGCCCCAGCCTAACACTAGACCACCTGACCCTTGGGCCATAAAATTTAAAATTTTGAAAGAGTCAATCTTGATTAACATTAACCATCTACTTGGTTAAGTAATTATCATATCCTGCAGCAGATATGATTTTCAAATTTTCAAAGAAATAATATATTTTACTATACATGTATAATCTATTTAGCCCCGCCCTTACACTAAAACCTCTGACCCTGAGGCAACGAATTTCACAATTTTGATAGAGAACTCAATACTGATAACAATCATGCCAACATTTTGACTTCTTGATGTTCAGGAGTAAAGAAGATTTTTAAATATTGCATTAATTTTAGTTGTTTTGACCCCAACCCTCAGGTCAAAGGGGGAGGGGGCGTCGAATTCACAATTTCTCCCCTTCATCCATAGAACACATATATAATTTACTTGTGATATATTTTTCGATTCCTTTCACATTCGTAGAGTTTATTTAGCCTTTTTATCGAGTACAACACCAAATTACTTCGTTATCTGCTGATCCGTTGCTTTCATCACCGTCATCATTTTTGTCGTTTTCAATTAGTACTACTTATCTTTTCAAAACGATTTCTTTCAATGAAGCAAAATATTCAGTAATAACTTGGAATATGAATTAATGTAACTTTTTCACTTTTCAGAGACTTTGAGGAGAGGCATTATGTTTTTTGTTGTTTTAGTAATTGTTTGTGAATCATTAAATTTTACCTGCTCCGCTATCCAGGTTTTGCAGCTTTTTATTTTTATTCCGGATGCGTTTGAAACAAGAGGCCCACGGGCCTTATAGGTCACCTGAGTATTGTGTAACAACTTTCAAACAATTAACTTTGGTTCGTGTTTCAAAGCAGAGGCCATGAAATTCACAATTTTGGAAGAGGCAACATTGCTTATCATAATAATAAACTTAGCATGCTTACTCTATTTACTTAATACCCAGAGGTATATCAGAGTAACAAAGAGAAAATGCACTTCCACTTTATAACCAGTTTTGCACCTTACTACAAAGGAACCACTGGCCCTGGGGCCACATACCTGGTATTTTTAATTTTGCAAATTTTATCATAAAATTGTTGATTAATACCAAAGAGCAGATTTCAAAGCATTAATTTATTTTCAGACTTTGTACCCCCCCCCCCCCCGACCCAGGGGGCATAAAAAATAACCATTTTGCTAGATGCACCTTTCTCCATTATAAATATATATACTTGGATCATTGGCATAAAACCCAGGAGCAAAGGAAAAGATTTTCAAAGAATTAATGTATTTTCACTATATAATCAATAGAGCCCCGCCCTAACACCACAACCCCTGACTCTGGGGCCATAAAATTCAAAAATTTGGAAGAGGCACTCTTGTTCATCATAACTATGTACTTAGTTTGTTTATTTCATACCCAGAAGCACAGAAGATTTTCAAAGAATAAATGCATTTTCACTATTTAATCAATAGAGCCCCTCCCTAGCCCTATAACCCCTGACTCTGGGGCCATAAAATTCATAATTTTGGAAGAGACACTCTTGCTCATCATAACTATGTACTTAGTTAGTCTATTTAATACCCAGAAGCAGAGAAGAAGATTTTCAAAGAATAAATGCATTTTCATTATATCACCAATAGAGCCCTACCCTAACACCAGGACCCCTGACCCTGGCGCCATAAAATTCACAATTTTGGAAGAGGCACTCTTGCTTATCATAACTATGTACCCAGTTCAATTATTTAATACCCAGAAGCAGAGAAGATGATATTTGAAGAATTAATGCATTTTCACTATATAATCAATAGAGCACCGCCCTAACACCACAACCCCTGACCCTGGGGCCATAAAATTCACAATTTTGGAAGAGGCACTCTTGCTCATCATAACTTTGTACTTAGTTTGTTCATTTAATACCCAAAAGCAGAGAAGAAGATTTTCAAAAGAATTAATGCATTTTCACTTTATAATCAATAGAGCCCCTTCCTAACACAACAACCCCTGACCCTGGGGCCAAAAAATTCACAATCTTGGTAAAGGCACTGTTGCTTATCCTAACTATGTACTTTAAGTTAGTCTATTTAATACCCAGAAGCAGAGAAGAAGATTTCCAAAGAATTAATGCATTTTCTCTTTATAATCAATAGAGCCATGCCCTAATACCACAGCCCCTGACCCTGGGGCCATAAAATTCACAATTTTGGAAGACGCACTCTTACTTATCATTATTATGTACTTAGTTGGTTTTTTTAATACCCAGGAGCTGAGAAGAAGATTTTCAAAGAAATAATTCATTTTCACTATATAATCTATACAGCCCCACCCTAGTACTATAACCCCTGACCCTGGGGCCATGAATTTCACAATTTTGGTAAAGGACTCAATGCTCATTACAATCATGCCAACAGTTACACTGCTTGATGTCCAGGAGTAAAGAAGAAGATTTTTAAAGATTGCACTAGTTTTAGTGGTTTTGGCCCCACCCCTCAGGCCCCAGGGGGGCAGGGACCATGAAATTAAGAATTTTTGTTCCCCTTCACCCATAGATGCTTTATGCCAAAATTGGTTGAAATTGGTTGAGCGGTTGCAGAGAAGAAGCTGAAAATGTTCAAATGTTAACACACGACGCACACCGCACACCGCACGACGCATGACGACAGACAAAAACGGATAACAATAGGTCACCTGAGTTTACTCAGGTGACCTAATAAATCATGATAATTTCCAAATATTTAATGAAAATCATTTGCGTTTATTGTTAAAATATGTTTACTAAATTTAGATAACATACATGTATGATGTTAAATAAAAAAGATGTGACTGAAGTCCACAAACTTTATGAACAACCTCTAGCTGTAATATGACCAGTCTCTTTAAATAGCTTTTTAAAAAGTCATGCGATTTTTTTACAATGAAAATAAAGTAAGGGATTCATACTGCATAAACGAAAAATGAACAAATAAACATCACTAAGCGAATAATACCATGGCAAAAGCGGTGAGCTATATTAATGGAAACATAAATGCATGGAGTAAATTAAAGTTGAAATCTACAACCTTGTCTAAAATTAAAAAAAAATTAGTAATAATTGGCATGCACTATTTACGAGGGCTGCTCGAAAATTATGAGACATTGTGTATTTTTTCTTTCTAATAAACGTCTTTCGGTGAAAATTTGCATATACCTTTGACAAACATTAAGAATTCATAAATTAAAGCAAGGAATAATTTACAAATATTAAATTTCTTCTCTTCAGTGGTATATAAATGTGTCAATGGGAGAAGGTACCCGGCGCAGTCACGAAATCAGATATTGAAAATTTGTAACACCAACGTTGAAATCCCCGGTGGACCGATAATAAAAGCAAAAATATTTTAATTTATGTGTATAATTTTTCAATTTGATTTTGACTTCATGTTTTGCAAGTATGTTAGAATTTTGATCAGAGATACATATACCGAGATCATAAAGAAAATTGGCGCGGTACAGAAATATGATAACGACGACAAAATGGATTTTGACGTCAAGGCGGAGCAGCGAGCATACCTAACATTTTATGGAGCGCTATGTAGAATTTTTTTCCAGAATGACCAACTGGCTTAAACAATTATAACAACGAGAAAAACACGTCTAAGGGTTTGTTATTTCATTGTTATATAATTTTTTTTACTGACTAATAATTCAACCAGAGTGAAATCAAATGCTCAGGACGACCATAAGTCATAATGGAATTAATATCGTTGACCTTCGTTGCATAAATCGGCACTACATGATGCTAAGGCATCTTAAACATACCCGGTATGACATATGTGTACTGTTATGGGTCAGAATTACCCGAAATGCCAGCAAAGATCAATAACACAATTTAAACTTAACAATAATTTATTTACAGTAATATATAATAAATATATCAAACCTAAAGTACAAACTTAGCAAGAATCTAAAAATACATACACCAGAGTGTCCGTATCTGCACACAATGTCCCAGTGAAAATATATATCCCAGTTATATCTCAATAGTGCTTATACGACAAAGTATTGTATATGCATCGAATTGACAGGGTATTTATATAGTATCATAAATCTAGAATATTCTAGAAATTGTTAAAACATGATATTACTGGAACAATCTGGACATACACAAAATTTAAGAATGTTCTAGATCAAATGACCAAACATGTTGACTGACCACTCTGGAATGTTCAAGAAACTTAATGTTACTAATTATATACATAATGAAACAATACACATCTCACTACACCTCCCCCCTTAAAAAGTTTGAATGTCAATGAAAAACGTAAATTGTAAAACATGTACATCAATACAAAATCTAGTATGTTTACGACACTCTTGACAAGGCGTCTGCAATAACATTGTCTTTGCCTTTGATATGCTTAATTGTTATGTTGTATTCTTGTAACAATAAACTCCATCTAGTCAGTCTTTGATTCTTGTTTGACAATTTATGCAAAAATGTCAGGGGGTTGTGATCAGTATACACAAGAATTGGATGCAAAGTAACATTCAAATAAACATCAAAATGCTGTAAAGCTAACAACAAAGCAAGGCATTCTTTTTCAATAGTAGAATAATTTCGTTAACATTTTTTAAGTTTCTTTGAAAAATAAGAAACAACTCTATCTACATTATCACTATGTTCTTGAAACAAAGCTGCCCCGATTCCAACATCACTAGCGTCAACAGTAAGCTTAAATTGCGTAGAAAAATCTGGAGTTGACAGAACTGGGTTGCTCATAAGGACAGATTTGATTTTATGAAAGGATTTTTCACAGTCCTTTGTCCATTCAAAGTTAACCCTCTTTTGTAAAAGATTTGTAAGTGGACTAACTACTGAGGAAAAATTTGGACAAAATTTTCTGTAAAACCCAGCCATGCCCAAAAACCTCATTAATTCTTTCTTGTTTGTAGGAATCGGGAACTTTACAATAGCTTCCACTTTAGCCATTATGGGTGTAACATAACCTTGACCTACTTTATGACCTAAATACTCTACATAAGCATGACAAAATTCACTCTTTTCAAGGTTCACAGTTAAATTTGCTTTAGCTAAAATGTCAAATAAAGCACGCATGATTCGGAGATGTTCATCCCATGTGTTGCTGTATATGACGACATCATCAATATAGGCCTTGCATCCCTCAAGATCACGGAGAAGGGAGTGAATCATCCTTTGGAATGTAGCCGGTGCGTTTTTCATGCCAAAAGGCATTACTTTATACTAAAGTCCATCTGGTGTAGCAAAAGCAGATATTTCTTTTGCTCTTTCTGTTAACGGCACTTGCCAGTAGCCTTTCAACAGGTCAAATTTACTGACAAATTTCGCATTTCCAATGTTGTCAATACAGTCATCGATTCTAGGTATTGGATATGAATCAGTTTTGGTAACAGAATTCACCTTTCTAAAGTCTGTACACAATCGGTAAGAACCGTCCTGTTTTGGTACAAGAATACACGGTGAGCTCCAATCACTTTTACTAGGTTCAACAATGTCATTGTCCAACATGTACTGCACTTCCCTTCTTAGGTACTGCAATTTTATTGGATTCAGACGGTATGGATGTTGTTTGATAGGCAGAGCGTCACCAACTATAACATCATGACAAGCTGCATTAGTTTTCTTTGGAACATCCGAGAAGATTTGATGATACTCATTCATCAAGTTTTTAACTTGTTCTTTTTGGTGAATGTTCAAATGTCCAAGTTTGGCATCAAAATCAGCCAAAATTTCTGAGTTTTTCAAACGACCACTCTGATTACAATCTTTCTCATTCATTTCTACACTCGTATCACTTTCAATATAATTTTGAACAGTCTTAGCATTGGCTAAAGTGGAAACTGGTTTTACAGAATTTCGGTTTCTCTTTACGTCGACCTGGTGTCTTAACTACATAGTTTACATCACTGATCTTGCTTTCAATTTCATAAGGGCCATAAAATCTGGCCTGTAAAGGATGACCAGGAATAGGTAAAAATACAAGAACCTTATCACCTGGTTTAAACACCCTATTTCTGGCATCTTTGTCATACCACATTTTCATTTTCATCTGAGAACTCTTCAAATTTTCTTGTGCTAATTTACAAGCATTGTAAAGTTTTTCTTTGAAATCAGACACATAATCTAAAAGATTAAGATCACTAGTCTCAGTCAGCCACTTTTCCTTCAACATTTTCAAAGGACCTCTAACTGTATGACCGAACACCAATTCAAAAGGACTGAACCCAAGAGACTCCTGGACTGCTTCTCGTGCAGCAAATAGCACAAGATGAACCCCTTCATCCCAGTCTTTCTCATACTGATAACAATAGGTCTTCAGCATTGTTTTTAAGGTCTGGTGAAAACGTTCTAGCGCCCCCTGGGACTCAGGATGATAAGCAGTTGATCTATATTGCCTTATACCCAACTCATGCATGACTTGCTGGAACAACCCCGACATAAAATTTGAGCCTTGATCCGACTGAATTGCCTTGGGTGCTCCTACAAAACTGAAAAACTTGGTTAGGGCCTTAACTATGCTCTTTGCCTTTATATTCCTTAGAGGTATGGCTTCAGGAAATCGAGTGGATGTACACATAATGGTAAGTAAATACTGGTTTCCAGATCTGGTCCTAGGCAAAGGTCCTACACAATCCACTAATACTCGACTAAACGGTTCTTCAAAAGCTGGAATGGGTTGGAGAGGAGCAGATGGTATCTTCTGATTTGGTTTACCTACCATCTGACAGACATGGCATGACTTGCAAAACTTCGAAACATCCTTTCTTAGCTTAGGCCAATAAAAATGACTCAAAATCCTATTATAAGTCTCATTGATACCTAAATGACCAGCCATAGGTGTATCGTGAGCTAAACTCATGACATCTCGACGATAAGCAGCTGGGACCACTATCTGGTGAACAACACGCCACACTTCATCTGGAGAAGCATCAGGTGGTCGCCATTTTCGCATAAGGATGCCATCTTTCATATAGAAGCATTCTCCAACTTTAGTAGCCTCTTCTGGTGGAAGTGCCCTCTTACTAAGTTGAATGATATCTGGGTCTTTATGTTGTTCAGAGAGTAAACGTTCTCGGCTGAGGATGTCCTTGCCTTTGCTAACTAGTGGATGCAACTCATCATCCTCACCACCAAATTTTGGTAACAGTTCTTTCTTCTCTTGCTTCTTGATATTGTGTGGTTCCATGTTTGTTTGAGTGCCATTAAGGTCAGATAAGAAAGTGTCATTCAAATCAATATCAACAGAGGAATTCGTCTCGTCAAAGACTTGAGTATGGTCTGCCTCCATTTCTCGTCTTCTGGCCATCGCTCTAGTAACAGCACAGGCTGGATAAATGTCATCATCTTCATCATTATACATGACATCTGGAGTGATCTTCTCACAAACTATAGGATCTGGTACAACTTTTCCACCAGCTAGATCGTTGCCTAACAACAAAGAAATGCCTGGAACTGGAAGAGTAGGTCGAACACCTACGATAACAGGTCCAGTGACTAAATCTGACTTCAAACTAATTCTATGCAGGGGAACATCAATGACGCCTAGCTCCACACCCTGTAATAAAACTGACCCACCAGTAGAAGTCTGCTCAGACAAAGGAAGCACGCCCTCTAACAATAACGTCTGTGCAGCACCAGTATCTCTCAAAATCTGGACAGGTTTTATTTCGCTAGAGTCACCAAGTGAAACAAATCCCTGAGACATAAAGGGCTTATAATCCTCCATAGAATCAATAGAACTGGACTGTGAACCCTGGACATCAGGAGTGTCAGAACAAATCGAAACTAAGGCTTCTCTATCACCTCTAACTGCCGCACAAGCATGTGGTTGAGTTTTATCAAAATCATTTTTTTCTCTTAAGTTGAAAGCATTCACTGATCAGATGACCCTTTTTCTTACAATAACTACAAGTAGGAAGCGACCCTATTCCAGACGATCCTTCAACACGTCCTGAACCGGACTTAAAACCACCTTGGGATGGAGACTGGGAACTTGTGAAAGACTGAGACCCTGAACCACTCTTTTTATATGTGTCTGAATTGGTAGAATTACTGCTAGTCTGAGATCTTGAAACAAAATTCTTTTTATGAGACAGAGCATAAGTATCAGATATGACTGCTGCCTCTTCAAGAGTTTTCACATTCTTATCTTCTAAATGTGTTTTCAAATCTTGAGGAACACATTCCTTAAACTCTTCTACCAGGATGACTTGGCGCAAATTAGCAAAAGTTTTATCAAGTTTCTTAGATCTAAACCAGTGATCGAATAAATCTTCTTTCTCTCGTGAAAATTCAACAAATGTTTGATTATCAAACTATATTTTCTGAACTTTTGTCTATACGCTTCAGGTACTAATTCATATGCTTTTAATATTGCTGCTTTGACCTTCTCATAATCTGAACTCTCAACTACCCCTAGTGCAGAGTATACCTCAGCCGCTTTTCCAGCCAGTACACTTTGTAACATTGTTGACCAAACATTTCGTGGCCATTTAAGATTCTCTGCGACCTTTTCAAATTGGGGAAAATATTTGTCTACAGATTTTTCTTCAAATTTTGGAACTAATCTGATATTTTTTGCTGCGTCAAATTCAGTTTTGACAACTGACGGTTCTGGTTGGTTTTGTAATTTTAATTTCTCTAATTCAAAGTTCATTGCACGGTCTCTTTCTCGCTCTTCTCTTTCTGCTGCTAATTTGTCTAATTCAAATTTTCGTTCACGCTCTCGTTCTTCTCTTTCTAATTTTTCTCTTTCTAATCGCATTTTCTCTAACTCTACTTGAAACTGATATTCTGCCATTTTATAAGAGCCTAACTCTGATTTAACTGTATATTCTGGACGATCGTATTTTCCAAAGACGTTTTCTTCTACTAGTTTGTTTGCAACCTTAATTCTAATGTCTTGCTTTCTCTGAGAGGATTTAATATCTAACCCAAAATGCAAACCTAATGCGATCAAGTCATCCTTTTTTAACGTATCAAAAACCTGAACACTTGGTGAACTAAGAAAGTCTGTGACCGAAAACACCATGTTGATTTCTGCTGGCTTATAATCAAATTTGCGGTTCAATAAACAAAATTCTGACAATAAACTGCAAAAGTGCAAGAAATTCTTTATCCCGGACGAGCCCCCAATTCTGTTATGGGTCAGAATTACCCGAAATGCCAGCAAAGATCAATAACACAATTTGAACTTAACAATAATTTATTTACAGTAATATATAATAAATATATCAAACCTAAAGTACAAACTTAGCAAGAATCTAAAAATACATACATCAAAGTGTCCGTATCTGCACACAATGTCCCAGTGAAAATATATATCCCAGTTATATCTCAATAGTGCTTATACGACAAAGTATTGTATATGCATCGAATTGACAGGGTATTTATATAGTATCATAAATCTAGAATATTCTAGAAATTGTTAAAACATGATATTACTGGAACAATCTGGACATACACAAAATTTAAGAATGTTCTAGATCAAATGACCAAACATGTTGACTGACCACTCTGGAATGTTCAAGAAACTTAATGTTACTAATTATATACATAATGAAACAATACACATCTCACAACAGTACCAACAGCACATATATTTAAAAAGAATAGTTTTAAAAGGAGACAGGTTGATTTTTGTAATGTTATATATGATAACAAACAGAGAAGAGGAAACGCTTCCCGATCGATTCACATGCGAAAACATCTCCGGCTGATATGTGACGTTGAATTGACGTTGCGATGCTGCTCCAAGTCGATAGACATACGCATGTTCATAATTCACCGGAACTTATCTAATTATCCTATGAATAAAAAATTTGTATAATTGTTTTAAACGTTCTTTATAAAATGTTGACGAATTTTCAGGAATTTATCTCCGCCCTTTACGGAGTAAAAGTAAATGTCTCAATAATTTGCGAACAGCCCTCGTACTGTATTTGTGATGGTTTTTATTTTTATTATTTTTAATATATACGCAGGAAATTGAAAGCTTTATTCTGAATTTTAGATGTTCAAACATTCTTTTGTGTTTTGGGTCTTTGGGAATTTGGAAAAGTGACTCTTGCAAGTGGATTTTTATATGAAATATTTTTTACTTAGATTTTAATATTATGCAGTATTTTCATTTTGTGTACATGTACAAGTCTGAAGTAAGATTCCCATCACTTGGGAATAAAATATAAGAAATTTTATTAATTACAAATTTGAAAAATAAAATCAGAAGGAAAAAAATATTCACAGAAAAAAATATTTATGACTTCTAATTCCGAATAGTTGACATCTGCATTATAAGTTGTGATGTAATACATCTAGATTAAACTGTGAGCTTTCTTCAATCATGTAATGTACCATTTATTTCACTCCTCCACAAAATGTGATGACGATTCCTGGCTTCTTTATCAGATCTTCTGGCATATGCTTATTTTCAAAGAACAAAATAACCACGGCCTGCTTGCCTGAAATTCAACGATGAATAATTATACATTTCTATTTTAAATGGATAAAATCTTTACCACGCATTCCAAAAGCTAGATTGATTTGATGCAATTTTAGAAAACAATAAAAATTTATATATACCACGGTATATCAGAAATACCCATGCCGTTTGGGATTGCTATATCGTAGTGAAAGGTATTAATCCAACCCAAACTTTATTCAAAGCCGTTTAAGTTTTGTCTGTTCATGGTAGAATTGTTTATTATACTTTATCTACTCCTAAATATGCATATAGTTTACAAATGATACATTTTTTTCCCAAAAATTCTTCTAGCTAAATGTTTGAAACCACCTGTTTTTGTCATTTTTTCATATTTGTTTGTCTACATGACGTTATATATTTGATTGGTCAGAAGCAATAGCACTTTGTTTATTTGGAGTATTTATAGCAAATGACGGTTATCGTTCTTGACTTACATAATACCTTTTATTTTCCTTGTTTTGAATCGCTCAAACAATTCTGAATTTTCTTCCCTTTTTTGACGAGTATGAAGTCCAGTTGGCCAATTACGTTCAGTGGAGTTCTCCATGAGTTTTTCTGTTACTTCCTGAGGAGGATCACTGTTATTTAAAGCTTTCTTAATACTTTCTAAATCTGAAGTTGGTGGTGAACCGACCAAGTTGTTCCATTTTCCGACATTAGCCAATTTCAAGTTGCTTGCCCATCTATGAAGAAATAAACTCAGACCTTATTTCATTTTTATACAGTAAAACTCGGTTATAGCGAAGTCCTGGGGACCTGTGAATTTAATTCGCTATATCCGTAATTCGTTGTATCCGTATAACGAATTCGTGTAAGTGTCTACAGCGAACTCGCGATATGCACGTTTTCCTTCAATGATTACAACCGAATATTGTAGGGAAACAATTATTAAAAGGCATACCGTGACTAATTGAAGTTTTCATTACAAATTGAATTTCATTTGAAAATACTTACTAAAATTAAAGTCAGGTCAATATGTCTACCGTTCAGATTTTTAAAAAATTCGTTATAAAACATGTAAATTTCATTATTTTTAACCTCTACGGGATTCAAAATTAGTTCGCTATATCCGTAGATTCGCTATATCTGAGTTCGTTATAACCGTAAAATACTACAAAGAATTGTTAAGAGTTTTGCCGGGGACCCCAAGAAACTTCGCTATATCCGTGAATTCGCTTTATCCGTGTTCGTAGTAAACGAGTTTTACTGTAATTAAATTTTACACAATTGACATGGCTGTTCATGATTTATTTAAGAAGTTAAAATATATTTAATACGAGAATTATTTATCTCTTAATGTAAATATTATTTTAGTTGGGTTGTAAAATAAAAAGAGTAATCAGTGTACAATATGAAAATCGATTGATAGGATGAGTAGTACCTTCCAATTAAAAGGTCCTCATCTAAAAATAAAAGAAAACTTTCATGAATATTAATGACACTTTAAAAAACTGAAAGTGCAAGAGGTCCTTATAAATAATTATTTCATGCCCGTTTATAATATTCAAAAACCTGAAAGTACTGAAAGAAAGGCTTAAATTGTTCGAGTATATTGTCTTACCCGAAATTAGTACATATTTGAAAAAAAACTTTCTTTCTGGCCTTTGATATTTATGAGGTAGAATTTGTATGATTATAATTAACTATAACCCATCTACTAATAATTAATATAAATGGACAAGAAGCCAACGTTCTTCAAGAACCCATCGATTTAAAGATGGGACTAAGTTTGTCATATTTTATTGGAAAATGTACATTGAGAGGTCGATTGACTCTTCGCAAATAACTTCAAATTAGACCTTTCATCTTAATCTTTGTTAATTTACTGGGTATTTCTCACAGGCGACTAACAGGCTTACGAAAAGCAAAATTTCTTTACCTAGACGCCACACTTCAAAGTTGAAAATGTAAACGCAAGCGAGTACCCACCACTACTGAAGGAATAGGATTTCGGATTTTTACAATTTTTCTTTTTCTAATTTAAAAACGATACAACATGCCTGAATTTATCAGTAAAACTTATTCTTTATTTCTGGTCCTCTAGGTAACCAGATGCACGAAATTGATAATTGTCTTATTTTTTTATGACATGAATATGAGTCTAGTTCTATTTACAGGTTTGGCCAAAATGGTCATTGCCTTAGAAAAACACGATATATTTAGATCTTTATGATCTGCATATAGTGAGTCTTCATTATGAAAAGAAATTAAGTTTTGATGCAAACACCAACCAACTTTTTCTGAAAATATTACGCTATACTTTGATAAAGACTAGGAACATTTTTATGTTTTTTTTTCCTTTAAATTTTATCTTGCTTGTGTTTGAGACACTTTTACTGAAATGGGCGCACACGCTCAATATATTGTAAAGTGCTCTGGGAAACACATTGGTGCGATGAATTACAAAAAACACTTCAGAATTACTATTATAAACTGTAAGAATACTCCTTAGAATAATTACATACAAACATAATTAAAATTCTAACATAGAAAAATACTTGTGAAATTCCAATCCTTAAAAAAATTATTAATTCTTAGAAAGTTAAATTGTCAGGCTTCTCCATATAGATTGAATACAAAGATAACCAAGACCGAAAATGCTCTCAATATGTAACAAAATGGTGGTTAAATGCAAGTAAATTAATTTTCTCAGCTCTTTTTTTTTAAAGCATCAGCAACTCTGTCATAAGTAATAATTTACGTGTTTAAAAATTAAGTTCATGGAAGACTTCGAGAATAAAATTTCATATTTCAAATATATATATATATATATATATATATATATAGAAAGCACAGAGAAATTCACTTTTACAAGGATACTCACTTCCGCCCCAGCCCGGGGTTGAACTCGCGACCTACGGAATCTGTCTCCTAGCAGTATAGGAACAGCGCGTTAGACCGCTCGGCTATCTAGGCAAGTTAATAAACTTGCTTTCGATGCCGATGGAATTCTCACAACGCTGCCCTACACTACACGGTCATTGAGAATGGAAGTGAGATACAGTTATTTGGACATTAGTTTTTAGAGGATTGTTACCAATACATGTTGTGATGAAATTAATTTTATTTATAAAGCACAAATTACAACAACTCTTAAACTAATATAACTGCCCTAAGTGAAGGAATATTAATATAGAAAGCACAGAGAAATTCACTTTTACAGGAATACTCACTTCCGCCCCAGCCCGGGGTTGAACTAATGTCCAAATAACTGTATCTCACTTCCATTCTCAATGACCGTGTAGTGTAGGGCAGCGTTGTGAGAATTCCATCGGCATCGAAAGCAAGTTTAAATGACTTGCCTAGATAGCCGAGCGGTCTAACGCGCTGTTCCTATACTGCTAGGACTAGGAGACAGATTCCGTAGGTCGCGAGTTCAACCCCGGGCTGGGGCGGAAGTGAGTATCCTTGTAAAAGTGAATTTCTCTGTGCTTTCTATATTAATATTCCTTCACTTAGGGCAGTTATATTAGTTTAAGAGTTGTTGTAATTTGTGCTTTATATATATATATATATATATATATATATATATATATATATATATATATATATTTATATACGTGACTAACCTATAATTAGCGACTTTGATACAGCACCAACTGCGTTACTGATAGTACACGTGTATTTTCCAATATCCTGCATTGTGGGGAATTTTATTGTCAGAGAGTTGTTTTTTATATCCCCACCAATGTACTTATCATGATCTATGATGAGAGTTTCGCCATTTCTTGTCCAAGTAATGCAGTTAGCCTTCGGAGATCCTTGTAAAACTTCATACTCGTAATGAAAGCTTATTCCCTCTCTTTGCAGTGAAGCTTCTAACTTTTGAAGAATTGGTCGCTCTGTGATTTGAAGAGTTTTGACATTAAAAAGGGGTGTCTGTCATGCAGCATGATTTTTGCAACACCAGATAAAAATATACATAATTCAACGTTTACTTCGACTTTAATTCTTTTTTTTAAAAATTAAAATAAATTGACACAACAAATTAGAAACTCTAATATAATCTTAAGACTTAGTTCTTTTTATCTATTCATTATGTAAGTAAATAAGAACTAACTTAAACTAGTAAATAAAATGACCAATATTTTTACTTAATTTCATAAATTAACATTTTTCTTTATATATCGATGTCGAGAAAACAATACCTCCTAGTATCTTTAATGTAAACACTTCGCTTGAAACCTTCAAATACTGTCCAAATGGGTTTCCTGTTATAATGGCCTGGTATTCGCCCTGGTCATCTTTCGATACTCTCTGTATTACCAGTTTTCTATTGGTGGTTTTGGCATATTTGTTTGTATCTGAATCAATCTGTTTTAAAGTGCCACCGGTCACTCTGTACCAAGTCGTTGACCAGCTGTGCTCTTGTTGTATCTCCGCTTTAATACATGCTGTTTCTCCACATACAACTTCCAAGTATCCTTGAATAGTAATTGCAGGAATATCTGAAGAAAAAGACATTATGTAATATATTTGTAATAATAGAAACTTTACAATGTTTACAACGACAAAAAGAAATAATAGCTAGACACTTTTCCTAATGCTAGGGCAGCTAGCGCTTTTCAGATTAACTTTTCTTCAGTGGAGTATGCTTGATTACCCCATTAATTTTGTTTAACGTCATCACTTTGTACGTTCTATAGTCGATACAATCATTAAGTCAAATGCTGACTGACGTTTTTCATACTAATTCTTAGTCCATAATTTATACTTTGAATTGGCGACGGATTTTTCCGTTATCTCCCGATCATGACATGGAGCACAGGGCAGATGTGACAGGTCAGCAGGGGATGCTCACTCCTCCATGGCACCTGATACCACCTCTGATGTTCCGGAGGTCCATGTTTCCTCTGCTCCTATTTTGTATTGTTTTATCGACTTTGATACTAAATACTGTTCGTTATCTCCATATTTTTCATGTATCTTTTATACTTGAATGTAACTTTCGTATAAGTTTATGTTCGATAGTCTTTCAACAAAGATTATGAAAGGTTTATTCAGAAACACTGATTGAAATTATTTTTAAAATGCAAAACTACCTTACATGTCCTCAAACAGAGAAATGCCATTTAAGACTTGAAAAAGATTGAAAATCCTCCAATGGGGACTCGAATTCGAACTCCTTACGGTGTCACAAATTTTGATTTTGTCATCTCTTTGCTAGTATGTGTACATTCCAGGGCTCCCACTAGACCGAAAATATTTTTCGCCACTTTTCGCGACACAAGCTTTAAGGAAAGGCATACTTACATCTGATTTCTCGACAATGCAATGCACTTTTTGTTATTAAGTTTTTTTATTATGTTTATCTGACACAGACATTGTTTTAAAATTGTAATATTTAAAGCTTATGGTAGTATCCATTTAAAAAAAGAAAAAAATAATGTTGGAATTACATAATTAATTTAATATTGTATTGCTATCAGCCAACTCTTGACAGAAAATGTCTTCTTGATTATTTTTTTTCGCCTGGGAAGGAGGGGAGGGGGGGGGGTTGCTACAGACCTAGTAAAAATATGATATTTTCTAAAAATGGAAATTTTCATCATTTCATTAATTCATTTTGAAAAGAAATAAATTAATAAGTAATGAAAATTAGGTTTGAAACTTGACTTTATTTTAACAACTTGAGACTCCAGGGTTTAATATGCAAGCTCATGTTATTGTAAATAATTCAGTGTAAATTACTAACTAAAGATAATTCTGTTTCCCAACTAATTTCTTTTTCACTCTTTGTCAGTTAATGGTAAATTAATGTACACATTTTTCAATTTTCAGTAGGTAAAATTTGAAGCCATTCTTTACCATTTTCGTCATGTTTCCCTACTTTCGGTTTAAAAAAAACGATCTTCATAGATCCAGATTTTGTTGATAAAAATCTTTTATTTACTAACTTCATCTCCCAATAACACTTTATTCCCCCTTGTTTAATCCAATTGTTTAATTATATTATTTCAAGCAATTATGTAACCCTTTATTGCTCCAGGCTAGTTACCTAGTCAGCTGTGTTCGTTCAAGCGAGACGTGATTTCCTACATGTAGGTTTCAGTTTTCACACCTCTGCTGCATTAAGTAAACAATGGGACTTATCTGTGTACATTAAATAAACAAAGGAGCTAACCAGGACTACACAAATTTTGTACATGGTACATCTAAAAAATTCATTTTCGCCACTTATGAATTTCTTTTCGCCACTTTTGAAAAAAATTCGCAATTGGCGACAATGGCGAATCACAGCTCGAGCCCTGGTACATTCAGAAATAAAGCTATTGAAAATATATTTAAGTTTTTAGAAATAAAAAACATAACTAGAAAGTCTGCTATTGAAAGCAATAGCGTATGTCGCCCCGAACTGGACAAAACTTTCATTTTTCTTCACTAAAACAATACCCATTAGCTTAGCTTGGACAACCATCAACTCTTATCAGTCCATTCAGTACTTTGATTTAAAAATCAAAGTTAAAGATTTTTCACTTTTCCCCTGTTTCCATGGAAACTGTTGACTATTTGCAACTTTTAAATCCAATGAGCATAATTACAGATACTAATCATTACATAAATAAAATTTCATGAAGAATGTTCAAGGGACCAGATAGAACACTGGCGGACAAAATTCGTCGCTTTTTGCAGGTTTCCATGGCAACGGTAGCCATTTTGTAAATGAATGACCACACAACACAATTACAACCAGTGATCCTCCTTTGAGGAAAGTTTCAGGAAGATTGTCCCAGCCATCTACGAGAAACAGCCTGGAGAACAAAAACATGCGTATAATCGCAATATGTCGCCCGACTTCGTTCGGGGCGACATAATAAACCCTGAAATTGCTAGATAAAAAATTAAAATTCTTAAAAAAAAAGGAAACGAAAGGTCTCTAAATGAAATATATGGAGATAAGGAACAGTATTCAAGATCAAAAGGCCATAAAACAATACAAAAAAATAAGAGCAAGGCAAACCCGGATCGACCTCAAAAACATCAGAGGTGGGATCAGGTGCCATGGAGGAGATAGCATTCCCTGCCGACCGGTCACACCCGCCGTGCGCTCCGCAACACAGTTAAGGTTACAGTAAGGAGTCGGGGCCTTATTTATACGGGAAATGTTTACTATGATGTCACACATTATATAAGGTCTTCAAAATACCACAAAATGAAATTATTTGCTATTTTAAACTGCTGGATAGCTGTAGACTACTTAAATACTATTACATGCAGGTTTGTTGTTTGTTAAATCTCACACAACGATATTCAAACGATTCATCGATCGCAATGCACTTGTCACTGTGACGTCATCTCGCAAAAATATTACGCAATTTGTACACAGTGAGAGGCTATTTCTATTTTTATAATGTCCGTACATTCTCCGGACAATTGATACTGTCAATGTTTGTATGTAGATTTATTGAAAAAGTAATCAAAGGGCCATAATAAATCGATTTTAAATTTTTGCATGGGCATACCCTCAATGTACCTCGCCAAGTTTTTATTCATAAACTCAAGAAGCATTATAATATTTGAAAAATGCTGCGAACTTCATGAAATCTTGCAAATAAATTAATTATAGCTATATTTAATGTAGTTGACCAGCAAAATATTCAGCCTGTCGTCCAACAAATCAAATTCTAGCAATTAAATAAGGGAATCTATATATGTAGTATATCGCAGTACTTTTCGCAAACTACATATAGTGTTGTAAAGAATTATAAATTAAACTAAGATTTTTAACTTACAATATTGAAATTTATAGATGACCTCTAAACTGCAAGTATAATTGCTACAATCGTGTGACTTCGACATCACATGAAAAGTTTTAAAAAATCTAAATGTCCTCAGAATGTTGATTTGATCCACATTTTATTTTTTTTTTATATCAAAGAAGTCCTAAAAAGAATCGCCCATCCTTATAAAGTATGTATTTTTTACCTTAAAAAATCGCCGATCTTTCCATTAATAGCGTAACTGTACTGCGTCCTTGTCATGATCGCGAAATAATGGGAAAATATGTCGTCAATTCAGTGTATAAATAATGGACTAACAATAAGTATGAAAAAATGTCAGTCAGCATTTGACTCAATAATACATTGTTTTTTTCTGACAATGTTATTGTATTGACCATAATATGAAACATATGGAGATAACACACAATATTCAAGATTGAAAGTCCTTAAAACAATACATAACAGGAGCAGAGCAAACACGGACCTCAAAAATTACGAAATGATGACTGAGAACAAGACTTCTGATATTCTTGTTTCATCAACTTGTTTGTCAGTAATTTACTACGTTTTAGAAATTGTTCAAACGTAGAGCATGCTCTTACGCATTGAATCAACTGAGATCTATACCTAAACCCCGTATACAGGTGATGAAGTTATATTGTTGAAGAGGTAAGGGAAATTGACGATAGAAGAGAAATATTTAAGTCATCACGTTCATCATAGAGCTTGGTTGTTAGATTATCATTAACGTCTTTGTAAATGTATTGAAATGTATATGTCATAAAGTGACTGAATTGCATTGATGAGTTAGAGAGAACACTCATACTGATTATAAATGTACCACAGATTTACACGTAAAACCCATGTCTTCTTGTCTATTTTTTGTCTCCAAGATGAACTTTTTAATTATGCTTGAATTGTAAAGGAATTATTTTGATTTCTTACCTCGTACATGTATACATGTAAAACGTTTGATGCAATCAAAAAGTATGAATTATGTGAAATAATATGAAAGGGGAAAATGCACTATACCATTTTATACGCAAACAGAAAACTAAAGAATCCCTTCGTTTCTACGAAAATGTCGCTACCTATGTATTTGTTTTCTTTTCTAAAATGTTGGTGTCCAAAAGGACTTCAAAACTCACCTTGCACAGCTACATGTATTGTAACTGGATAAGATATACCAATGATGTTAGAAGCTGTACACCAGTAAGTCCCTGACTGTTCTCTTTGAATATTTGGCAGAGTGAAAGTAGGTCCGCTATGTAGGATATTACTGGGCAGATCTGCTTTGAACCATCTCCATGTGACGCCTGTGTTTGGATTGGCAGCTATCAACTTGCAAATAAAAGTCGCTGTCTGACCTTCTATAATCTTGTATGAGCCTTGAGTGGTACATGTAGAACAAACCTCAGGTTTATCTGAAAACATGAATAAAAGATACAAATATTGAATTTATCCTTACTGAGCAAGGTGATATTGTTAAGGTGTTGTTTTGAGGTTTACTCGAATATCTAAAAACGCACATTATAAGCTTTGAATTTTAGAACATAAATCATGATTCATTAAAATGTATGATACTTATTTAAGTTTAAGACATAATGAAAACTACAAACTAGAGATAATTTAATTACTCAATAATCAAACTGTAGGTTTCTTTGGGTAAATCTTATCCGCAACTTAATAAAATCATTTATCTGGGTCACCTAGGTATTAAGAAAGAAAAACAATCTTTTAAAAAAGTTAATGACATTTACGCACTCTCATTTAATGTTTATATGTTTTTCTCAAACATTATTCTTTCTGATAGCATATTAGATAAAACCAAAGAAAATCGCCTTTTTAACAAAATAACAAACATCTGCCAGATCTTAAAATAAAAAATGAAAGGGTCTTTGCATATTATACATTCGGCAATGGATATTTATATGCATAGATCTGTAACTCAAGACAAAAAATTACAATATATATATATATATTTAATGACTAAAGGTGCTTAGAAGAAGATTTGATGTTAACATTTTCTCAAGTTTTCTGCATAATTTCAAAACTTGCATGTTGATATGGCATTTCATTCGAAATTATAATAATTTTAAAAAGTTATTGAAACCTCAAATTTCCAGAGTTGTTCGATTGACATATCATTACACCTTTGCAAATTTATTTTTATCCTTCAAACCTAAGAAAGGAGCAATATTGTTGTGTATTAATGAAAAACATTTTAATCCATACTCCAGAAAATCTTAGTAGAAATGACCAGAACAAAACCAACACCTCAGGTCTACGAGTCCGTAACCAGTGGTGTGTGCAGAGTTGAAGAATTGAACAAACTCGGTGAAACGTAAACATTAACAATAACAGAGCTAGTGTCCTGTTTAAAAAAATGTGTACGTTTCAGGAATGTATTTAATTTGTTAAACTCTGTACACAACATTGAGCATGGTCTGACATTACAGTGATTTAGTTTGATTTCGCACATATCTATTCTAAATTTTCTGGATTAAAGATTTAATATTTTTCACTAATATGCAAGAAAATTATCAATTTTCTTAAGTAAAACTGTTAAAGTTAAAATTTATGAAAGTGTGGGAATGTGGGGATTTAAGCGCCTCTAGAGTTCGAAGCTTCGATGAATTATGAAATGAAATGCTAAATCAACATATCAGTCATGAAAATATATTGAGAGTTTGAAAAAATATTAATATCAGATCTGTGTCTTAAGACCTTTTGCAGATTTCCACTTATACATGTATATTGATAAATTTTCATTAGAAATGTTTGGGTATTTCTTGCATATGAAGTTAATGTAAATTGAACATTGCATTCAAATCAATGAGCTACTCCGGCAACTACTGTTAACAAGTCAGAATAGATTATTTCAAGATGTAGTGTTTATCAACAAAGACACCAATTTCAATGCTATTCAAAATTCAATAACATGTGTGGTAGTGTATATCAATCAAAGGCAGGAGTTTGATGATGTCAATAGAGGAACCGTACTTTTATCAGTACTTACATTGAACATCTATTTCAATCGTTACTGGCTCAGATGTCCCTATGGAGTTGGTAGCCCTGCACTCATACCTCCCTGATTGCCCTCTCTTGATATTGGGTATTGAGTAAGTAGAACCTGTTTTGAGGACATTATCAGGTTCGTCTGACTTGACCCAGCTCCAGTTAATGCTTTCCCTTGGGTTAGCAGCAGTCAATGAACAGGCTAAAGTAGCTGTATGACCTTCTGTTATCGGGTATGGGTTTGATGTGGTGCTGGTTACTTCAGGTTTATCTGGAAACATAAATGAAATTATGATAAATAAACAAAAAATTCATGTAGAAATTTAAATAACATAATGTACATTGCAAATATGAAATAAAAGGGACAAAAAATTATAAAGACCAAATCTGGCAACTTAATTAAAGCCTTAGGAAACTGTGTAAAGCGAACCGCTAGTATGATTTTCAATATACTAGTTACTTTTTGAACATATACATCCGAAATATTTCTACAACTTAGATGGATGTCACTTAGTGATTATTTTATTTAGAGAACTGTCATTCTTGTTTGTTAAGTCCTGCACTGAATAACTCAATATTATTTAGATGTTCTTAAAGATGCACACGAAATAAACAATAGATCTAAAGGATGATTTAAGCGCAATGCATTGTATCCCTAACAAGTAATATTATAGTTAACTATAATTAACTATTGCAAAACTTAGTTAACTATTATAGTAAATCAAAGTATAAAAGTAATCACTATTAGTATATCATAGTTTTCAAATTGATATAGTGAAAATTGATCATTACAGTAAATCAAAGTGATCATGGTATGCACTATTTTGTCAAAATGAACACTATACTGAATCAAAGTTATCATAAGTGCACAGTATAGTGTCATAGTTATCACTACAGCAAATCAAAGTTTTCATATCTTTATATTAAATCAAAGTTTTCACCATAGTAAATTAACGTTTTCATAGTGATCACTATGGTAAATTAAAGTTTTATAGTTATCACTAGAGTAAATCAAAGTGTCAAAGTATCCACCATAGTAAATCAAAGTTTATTATTTTTTTTTAACAAAATGAATACAATTCTGAATCAAAGTTTTCAATAGTGCTCACTATAGTGTCATAGTTATCACTAAAGTAAATCAAAGTTTTCAAGGTTATCTTTTCATTAAATCAAAGGTTTTACAATAATAATTCAAAGTTTTCATAGTTATCACTATGGTAAATCAAAGTTTTCATAGTTATCATTATAGTAAATCAAAGTGTAAAAGAATTCACCATAGCAATTAGAATCAAAGTTATTACTATAGTAAATCGAAGTTTTCAGAGTGTCAAAGTTATCACTTTAGTTAACTATATTATTTTCTTAGGGTATATTCAGAGGGTTAAAATATTTGAGATTGATCAGGAAGACAAAACATTTCGTTGTTAGGTTAAGTTTAAAATCAAATCCTAAACAATTAGTATGAGGAAAGTCAGCAAAGATACTACCCAATGATGTATTCTATTTGCTAACAAAATTGTTACGACAGAATTTACGAAATGCAGACTGTAAATGAGGTTGTTGACATTCATGTGACATCTATTTATTCGTCAGTTTCCTACCTTTGTTTCAATGTTGATCGTTCTCAGAGCTTGTTCTGAGGATAATAATACTTTTGGAGATGCAAATACATTGTGCTGATAATAGATGATTTGTTTTATACATAAACTAGATGTACTATGAGCAATGAGCTCACTAAATGATACCCACGCCTCCCATATGAATATAATGGCAATGTCCATGTTTTGTTATGGGAAACCCAAAACATGTCTTGGAACAAAAAGTAAAATAGGAGGTGCACAGTGGCAATATGTAATAAAGATTCTGTGAAAATCTCATTAAATTTCATTCAGGTATGAGTAGAGTTTCGGATGAGATAGGTACCCCAAAGCGTAACATCCGGACGGACGGACGTACATATATCTGGACGGACATCCCGTTTACTGTATACCCTCCCAATTTTCAAGCGGATGGGGGATTAATAAGAAAAGTTGAAGCCAATAAATCGTTTTCAAAATAGGTAAAATAATTATTATTCTGATATCTGGTATTTAAATGAATTTTAAGAGCTTAGAAAAATGATCAACCTATGAAGTAATTTATTTCTCAAATAACATCAAAAGCTACGTTTTATACTAGTGCAAACCAGTGAAATGAATATTTATTGTACAAAGAGAAGAAACTTACTTTTATCAGTACTTACACTGAACATCTATTTCAATCGTTACTGGCTCAGATGTCCCTATAGAGTTGGTAGCCCTGCACTCATACCTCCCTGCTTGCCCTCTCTTGATATTGGGTATTGAGTAAGTAGAACCTGTTTCGAAGACATTATCAGGTTGGTCTGACTTGACCCAGCTCCATTTTATGCTTTCCCTTGGGTTAGCAGCAGTCAATGAACAGGCTAAAGTAGCTGTATGACCTTCAGTGATCGGGTATGGGTTAAATGTGCAGGTGGTTACTTCAGGTGGTCGTTTATCTAGAAACATGAATGAAAATATTAGGAATTTACCAGGTTTTACTTTAGAAATTTAAGGGTTGTTATAATTTGTGGACACTGGCGGTTTTTGCAATAGGCACCGTCAAGTTTCGAGCTCCCTGAAAAGTCTACAGGAAAGACCTTATTTTGAGCGATATTATACAATTTTGATATGTAGGCAAATAATGTTCTCAGAGGTATACATGTATGTACATGCAAACTTTTAAAAGGAGGCAATATGTTTTTGTATAACACATGTGCAGTTGGATAACATATTAGGTATTATTATGCTTCCTGTCAGTTTGTCTCTATATAACCCATACCCTACTATTCTCGCATAGTGGTCTAAGGATTTATATAGCGTAAACATACTATGCCGAAATAGAGCACGGGTTTAATTACTGAATAAAATTCTTTATTGCACACGCCGGGGATCGAACTCACGACCATGAGATTGTCAGTCCGATGCCTTATCGATTACGCCACAGAGACGATCACTAATTAGAGGAATTTTATCAAATATATAAACTTAATTTATACAATTGACACAAGAAGAAAAAATAGAAAAATATTATTTGAAAACAGTTATATTATTCTAAGGAACCTTAGATTAATGTATACAACAAAGTTTCAAACTAATTACATACAGATCGTTAGATGAACTGATTTCTTAGGGTCATTAAAACGCTTTTTAATATGACGCTTGATTGAAGGATGTAAAAGAAAAATTATCAATGAGAATCGACGTCTGCAAACAAATAAGTCTTACTACCAAAACTGAAAATAAAGATGAGTTGCTTTGGCACAGAAAATCTCAACTTATTTAGAGAAAATAACTAAGCATGCAACCAATATTTTAGCATGAAGATTTTGAATGAGTTCTTGCAAGTGCGCTGTGTTAGCACCGATATTTACAGGAAAAAGTCAAACGGATTGCCGCATAAAGAATTACAACAGTCAGCATAATAATAACAATAGTGTTGCATTATGCATGTACTATGCCTAAATAGTAGGCAGGGTTTGACACATAGTGCACGCGCCTCCGGCTCGTGCACCATGTGTCAAACCCTGCCTACTATTTAGGCATAGTACATGCATAATGCAACACTATTATATAAATATGAACAAAAGTCATTTTTTCTTGGGGGTAATTTTTGTTGTTTGAGGAAAACTTTTGGTTCAAGGGGAAAGGATTTCGTGGATGAAGAATTGTTGAGTGATGTATATAACATATTTATTTACATTTCGTAGTGGACATGAATCCGTGTTTCTTTTCATGCTTCGAAAACAACGAAGATTTGCCCTGCCTAAAACAGACCCTCTGGACCATCAGAGTTCATGCAAAATCTATGCAAATTCAAACGGTTTCTAATGCGACGTACTACTATTCGAAGTTCATATTCGTATTCACTGGATTTTAAACATTATTCGCAGGAGGATTGATGCACGTGCAGCAGCAATTATGACGTTGCAAAGGACACTTCCACAATGTAGTGTACAATTATTATGGCAGTGTAGTGGTCCTGAAGAAGACACGTCTATTTATTCGCGCCTCAGCTGTAAGAAAAGCTCCCACATAAACAAACACAGTGAAATTTTGAACACACACAGGTATGCGGAGAAAAAAATGTTACCTGGCACATGATTGGTCATTAACAGAAAAGACTACTTATGTATTTGACAAGTGAAATAAAGGTGATAAAAATCTCATATCAAGAATCAGGCTCCTTTGCGAAAGATTTGAAGGGAGAAATCCACTTGGTTAGAGATTTTCATTTGGTGCTGAACGCACCTTTAGCTAACTAGTTGAAAATAAATGGAATTTGAAAGTAAAAGTGCCGCGCCATGGTATATTTTTCTGGCATGTTTTGCTTTAAGATCTCGACCTTTCACAACAAGAAAGTAATTTGTCCAAAATTGAATACATGTATCAGTGACAGAGGCTCAACTTTGTATGGAAGTCCTAGGGAAAACATTTGGTGGTGTTTGTCTTGTACCCTGTTCAGAAACTTACCTTTAAATTGAATACATGTATCAGTGAAAGGGGCTCAACTTTGTATGGAATTCTTTGGGAAAAGATTTGGTGGTGTTTGTCCTGTACCGTGTACAGAAACTTACCTTTCCTTTCTCCGACTAGCTGCTTTACCACGTGTTTCTATTATACGAGGGTTGTTCGAAAAGTTCGTAGACAACTGTCATATCTTTTTTTATCTGAAGTCATATATTATCCAAATTTGGTAGAAATATTGTTACAATAAATCCAAATGAATGGAATGATATGTATTCAATTTTCCAAAATATTACGACTTATTCAAAATTTATCCAGATTTTAAAAAATGCAAAAATCGGATCGCGGAGCAGGTCAAAATTGAGTAAGTTACAGACAATACACAATATAATGTCAGTAGTCATATTCTCTGTACATGTAAAATGGAGCAAAACGAAAAACAACCTAGAAATTCTAATTAAGAATTGTTACATAGATTCGTATACCAAAAAGATGACGTTTTAGAACGTCACGGAGCAGCCGATAACGATGCAGTTTTGTGTTTTACTCAGGAAAAACTCTAAAAATGTTGGAGGAATCAAGAAAATATGTCACAAGCGAGTTGTGCATTTGTGTACAAATAGTACAGGTTGTATATTTGAGTAACAGAGACTCTGTATCGGATGAAGGCAATCTGTGAAGCTACGGTTTAAAACTTTAAAAATTTGGAACGTCAAGGAAAGACATGGGCGCTTCAGAGTTGCGAATCCTCAGAAAGCAAAGAGTAAAAAAAGAAATTAAAATTTTAACAAAGGAAATAATACAACGAGAGCAATTTTTAAAAAAATAAATGTCAAGTATTGGATAAGGATTTAATGAGTGAGCATTGGATTATATTGTGTAAAATGTATAGGGATAGCATTTTTTAGGAATTCTTGACGCTATGTTTTGACGTTACATTGCCGTTAAGTTTGCTCCGAGGGTACAAAACATGTTGATTGTAAAATGAAGTAAATTGATTTCTGTTAAATGCAATGAAATGAAACTTTACACATCAACAAAACACATATTTTTACATATTATATTGTGCTTGATTTAAATTTTTAGTTAGTTATATAACGAAGAAAGATATCGTCCACAAACTTTTCGAACAACCCTCCGCAGCACAGTTAAGGTGCGCAATGGAAATATCAACTAAATTTTGTATTTAAAAATGTATTCGTAATCGGGATGGCGATTATTTTTAGTACATTATTTATACTAGATAATTGTAATTATGATTAATAACTACATATCGAGGACGATTATATTTTATATTTAGACTAGTCACGTGATGTGGCAGTCACGCGATTTTAGCACATTGACTTGAAGTATTGATGTTACATATAAATGTCACTAGTGCAAGGGCATAACCAAGATAAATTTCCAAGTTTAGTATATAAATATTTTCAACACGCATTATAGTTTCTAAAAAGTGCTGCGATCCTGTCTAAATTCTGCAATTTCATTGTTAAAATTATACTTGTATGACCGAATGCTATATTTTTTGCTGGTCAGCGGCATAAATTATTGATATAATTAAATTGTTTTTAAGATTTCATCAGGATCGCAGCACTTTTCAGATACCTGGATAGTTCTATAGTTGAAATATAAAAGCTTACTTTGATCCATAGAGTGTATGCCCTTGCACTAGATCGATTTATTTAGACCCCCCACATTACCCTCCGATGTACTTGCATACAAATATACGGCAGTGTCAATTAAATACGTAATGTACAGAAAATATATTAATAAAAAAGTGAAGAAGACATTAAATTCAAGTTATTGCCCCATAGAATATCTGTAAATAATATTTTATTTAATCAGAGAATGCATATTTTGTTGAGAAAATGTTACTTGATCTGTCTCTCACTGCATACAAACTACGTCACGTTGTAACAAATGACGTCATATTGACAAGGGTATTGCGATCAGTGACTGGTTTATAACTTGTTATGTGGGATTTAACTAACGACAAAACAACACGCTGTAGTAAGTTTTTATGTAGTTTGATGATTTCTTACTGGTTAAATTAGCAGATAAACTCATTTTGTGGTATTTTAAAGAAATGTTGTATGACGTATATTGTGTATGATGTCATAGTCAAGTTTTCCCGTACAAATTAGGCTCCGCCTCCTTTTTGTAACCTTAACTGTGCTGCGTCGTATAATTGCTATTTTTTTAAAAGAGACCTCGATTTAGCCGTTATTAATGTAACAAGTCGAGCGGACCCTT